>NC_031783.1:11778991-11812606 GCF_001522545.3 Parus major | reverse complement strand
AAAAAAGAAAAAAAAACCTAGAAGAAAGCCGGAGCTCACAAGAGGGAGAAGAAAAAAAAAAAAGAGCAGCCATTCCCAGGATCATCTGTAGGTGCTCAAAGAGCGTTTCACTCCACCACCACTCACCACCCCCTCGCAGTGACAGCAGAGCATAAAAAGAGGTTTCCATTAAATAACTGGACCAAGGAGAAGTGGCAGATCCACTGCCAAGCCCAGGAAACCTGAGCAAAAAAAAAAAGAAAAATAAAAAAAAAAATAAAGGAACATAATTCACAGGGGAAAAAATGAAAAAATGTTTCAAGAGAATTCTTGGGGTACGGTGCAGGAACCAAGACCCCACAAGGCCCAGCAGACTTGGGTGAGGAGGGCAGGGGCAAGTCGGTCCTTCCCCCATGGCCTCCACCCTCGGCCACTCCAGATTTCCAAGGAAAACTGTTTGCAAGCAAGAAACTGAGTTCCAGGCCAGGAGGAAACACGTGAAGACAGTAGGAAGAAAAGGTTAGGACCAGGCATAACTTACTTTTGGGAAGCTGTCTAAGGGTAGAAAAAGTGTCTTAAGAGCAAATGGCAAAGCACATTTCCTAAGGAAACATCTTTTTTCTTTTTTCTTTTTTTTTTTTCCTTTTGAATTTTGCTTCAGCACTTGAAGGACAGAATAAGGGACAGCCAGGACTCTAGGCAGGACATCAGTAAGGTCAGGAACCAGACTGACTGGAACTGCCCTGGTGTGGCTGAGCCAGTGCAGACCCACAAGAGCTCCCAGCCTCTCCAGTCCTGCCCAGTCCCCTGCAAGAGGACCGAGAGCTTCAGCACATCTCAGTTGATAAAACTGGGTGTCTTTTGAGCAGCACAACTGCAGGCACCTCATTGCAGGGGCCTGAGCTGGACTGTGGCATCCCTACACCGTGCCTCAGTTTCACCAGCGGAAAGCAACTCAGACCAGCTCTGCAGAGGGTGGTGCTCAGCAGAAAGGACCCCAGAGCAGAGTTTAGAGAGGCTTCAGTGTGTGAGGAGCCAAGGTCGGGCTCTCTCCATCACTCACCCTGCAACGCTGCATTTTGCCCTCCCAAAAACACAGTAGGCTGCAGAACAGCCCAGCCAGCCTCGGAATACCACCCGGCTCAGAGATATGGGGGAAAAGGGAAGGGGAGGCGGTATTTGCAGGGTCACGGCACCACTCGGATCCCGCAGAGCGAAGGGCCAGGACCGCGGCGGAGAAGCGTGGGCTCCAGCCCGTCCCGATCCGCTCCATCCCGGCCAGCGGCGGGGACCAGCCCCGTCTCCATCCCTGTCCCCATCCCTTACCATGTCGCGGTTGCGGGAGATCCAGGTGTCGAGCAGCAGCTCTAGCCGCGCCTTGTGAAACTTCTTGGTGGTTTTGACGGCGATGAAGACATCGCGGGGGGAGATGTCCTCGGCCGGCGGCCGCGGGGGGCTCGGCGGGGCGGGGGGCAGCTCCCTCCGCGCTCGGCTCAGCCGCCCGAAATAATCGGCGAAGCTGCGGAGCCCGGGCGGCCCCTGCGCCGCCGGAGGAGCCACGGCCGCCGCCGCCCCCAGGCTCTGCAGAGCCCGCTGCGCCCCGCCGGCCTCCCCCCGGGCCAGCCCCGGCCTCCCCGGCGGCTCCACCATGAGCACCAGGAGGCAGGTGAACATGGAGCCCACGAGGGACAGGAGCAGTTTCCTCCCGCAGCTCTTCAGCATCCTTCCTTCCCTCCGCTCCTCGCCTCTCCGCGCCGCCGCCACCGCCGGCCCCCGCCGCGCCGCCGCCTTTAAAGCGCGCCCGCCCCGCCCGGGGAGGGACAGAGCCGGGGCCGTCCCAAGCGGGGCGTGAGCACCGCTCGGCCCTGCCCGCGGACCGCCCGCGCCCCCCGGACCCCCGTGTCCTCCCCGCCAGCCCCTACACGCGTCCCGGCTCCTCCGGCCCCGTCCTGGCCGGTCCCGGGCTCTGCCCTGCGCATCTCCGTGCCCGCGGCCGGGAGCGCACGGCTGGGTGCGGGCAGGGCGCCGGCGACTCCTCCTCCTCCTCCCTTCCCCTTGATACCCGGGGATGGGGACACTCTGGTCCCCTGTAGCCCTCAGCATCGTTCGCTGCTCTGTCGGCAGCAGCGGGTGAGTTCTCCGTCCAGAGCTGTCGTTCCCCAAAGCCCTGCACAGAGGTGTTCTCACAGCCCTGTCCAAGAGGTTTCCAGAAAGCTGACCAGCCTGACCAAACTCTGGGCATCGTCCCATCAGTCTCCTCTGGAGGCAAAGCATAATCGAAAACAAACACACTAACCCCCAAAAAACCACAGCACTCCTCTCACTTCCACCAAGCTCCATTCTGGTGGGTAATTCTGGGGTCAGGGAGCCAGGAATGTCTGTTCTCATCCCTTCTTCAGGGAGACCTGGAGAGGCTCCCAGACTTGACCAACCTCATGCCGGGCACAGCACCATGCTTTGAAGCTGATGAACAGCCCCAAAGTGCTGGGATATCTGAAAATAAATGTTACACAGGTACCAAGCAGCCCTCTCTCCCCACCTCCAGTGATCACTAATCATTATAAAGATTGCTTGTTAAGTGAGACACCATTTTTCCAGACAGCCAGTGGGAGAAGTGGTGGCTGTAAGAGAAAACTGGGTTGAAATCTGGTCCTGGATGTGCCACCAACTTGATATTTTCCTGGCACCAAATTCCGGGGCCTCTTCCCCCCTTACCCTCTGTCTCTGCAAGCAGTGAGCTCTTGGGGACTTCTTTCCCAGGGAGTGTGCTGCTACAGGGAAGCGGATTTGGGTTTGGGCCTGGGCTGCAATGTAATGCCATAATCAGGGGCTGCTGCATTTTTGGGCAGGGACCTTGTCCAACTTGCATTTTTCCTGCTGTCACGTGCTCCATTCATCTCTGGCACTGGATAAACAATACCATAATACCAGGCAGGATGAAGCAGGGAAACTGCTTCCTCAGGCAAGCCCCAGCATTTGCCTCCGCTTGATTTTAGGCTATGCATTCTCCTGGTCAGCACTTGAACCATGATCCCAGGCTAGAAACGCCCAGGGAGGCTGTGGGGTTTGGTTTTCGGGCATTGCCCACATCTGGAGACACATTTAGGTTGCCAAAGAAGCCTCCCATAATAATAATAATAATAAAAAAGGCAGTTGGACGGTACAAACACAGGAACCAAATCCCACACTCCCCACTTCCCGCTATTGCTGCCCAGCCTTCCAGTCTCAATTTGCTTTTTTTTTTATTTTTTTTTTGGGCGCCTTTTGTCTCCAACCCGATGGCACAGCAACCGCTGCTCGAGAGGCAGCTGAAAAGCCCGAGCAGCAAAACCCTGAATGAAGAAAGAGCCCCTTTCTCCAGAAGCCAAAAGGGGAGGAAAGGCACTTTTCCCCCGAGCAGCTGCTCTGGCTCTCCCGCAGCCCCGGCACTGGCTGGGGACACGAGCTGTGGCCAGATGTTGGGGTCCCGGGCGGCGACAATGCGGGCTCTGTGTGCGCCGGGCTGTGTGTGCGCCGGCCCCAGAGATGCAGGGGCTTGAGGAGCCGCTGTGCCGCCACCACTGCCGCCACAAGGGCTGTCCCAACCTTCCAGCGCCTCCTGGAACCCACCCCGGACCTGCCGCTCGGCTCGGCCCTGCTGCCCAGGGCCCGCGGAGAGGGGAAGTTGTTCTTCCAGCAGCATTGTCCTGCCAGAACAAGACTCCTCCGGGATTGTCCAGCCGCTGGCCGCATCCCCACAGACTTCCTCTCCAGGCGCCTCTCCTCCTGGCTCGGCCCTCACCTGCCACGTGGGTGTCGGCAGAGAGGCACTGTGTCCCCTGGGGAAACGATGGTGCGAGCGGTCACCCTGCTTACCCCGCAGTGAGCACAGGATGGTACCTGAGGGGCAGGGAGCAGGAAATGGGCATGGGGAGAATGGTCCAAGGAACGTCTGGTGCCCGGTTCCTAAATTGTTCCTAAACTGTTCCTAAATTGTCTGCCATTCAGACAATTTTGGGATACAAAAAGCCTAAGCCAAACAGGGATGACTCCAGGACCAGACGAATTCGGGTGCCCTGTAAATACAGGGGGCAGGGGAGCCGGGTTCTGTCACAGCTGCTCTGCAGAAGGGATGCCAAGGCTGGACCGGGAGGAGACCTCCCTCTTCCCAAAAGGATCCCGTTTTGGACACAGCCCATAACTCCCCCCACTAGACGTGAGGTGAGGCTTGCCGTGGCTGCAGGGTGGCGGTGTGCTCCCCACGCTGCCTGACCCCACAGGGATGGCTCCAAGGCAGAGCATTCTGCTCAAATCCCCCAGATCTCAAGGATATGATTGCTCTCGCTTCAGATTAATTTCACTGAAACTCCAGACTAATTTTCTACTGCAGCTAGCTGGATTCAGCCCTGCACCAAACCCAGGGCGGAGGCTGCACGTGGGGCATCTCCCTTTCAACCATACCACGGTATTAGGTCGGTTTAAATTGGTTTAAACTCTCCGCATCGCCCCTGCTCGCAGCCTGACCCCGGCACTCAATAGGTGGTCCCTAAGAGGCTCCCAGGTTCTCAGGGCTGCTAAAAATGGTTAATAAATCCCCAGTAATAAAGTGTTCAGGTCATCCGAGAGAAATGCCGCGCTCGAGCTGCAAAGCTGCATTGTGTGCCCGGAGCGATTTACGCGCTCCGCCGGACAGGGGTTAAAAGCTCTGTCAGGCGCCGACTTCGCCTCTGTCGTATTGTCGGGGGTATTTAACGGGGTTCGGCCCCGAGTGCGGCCGGGCAGCCGCTGCTCCAGCTGTGCAGCTCAGGTTTGGGAGGGAGATGTCGGAGGAGGGCGGCCCAGGAGCTGGATCCTGCCCGTGGTCTGCGTCTCACCCCCCGCTTTTTCTTTCTGGGGATTTTCTGAGAGCACAAAAGAGACTTTGCATCAATTACTGGTAGGAAAACGGCAGCGCCCCGAGGCAGAACTCTGCGCTCCCGTTCCCGGTTTGGTTAACTTCCCATTGTCTGATAGGCTCCGCTATTCAGGGCCGGGGCAAGGGCTCGGCTTTTTTCATCTATCGCGGGTTTTTTAACCACCTTCAGAACAAAAAACCTCCCTGCCCTTGTAGCAGAGGGTCAGGCAGTGCCTTTGAGGTGGCTGCGAAGAGTGGAGCACGCCAGCATCTCCCTGCCCAGCACGGGAATCTCTTGCAATGGGAGCCTGTGATGCATCTCCTGATGCTGAACTGTCCCCATGCCCACCAAGCCCCGATGCTCCAGCCCTGGCACCACCAGGTCCTGCTGCAAGCCCCCTCTAGCCTCCGTGGCCTCAGACCTTACATCTCTTTCCCCCTCCACCTCTGGCGACTGCTGGTCCCCTCGGCGGGGCGGGAGGACACGATTCCATCCGTGCGGGGCACTGTGAGATCCCACGGGGCCGGGGGCTATACAAATGCAAAGCGTCATTATTTTCCCGGGGCTGAAGCAGAGGCCTGAGAAAGGTTGAGTGAGAGAGGCAGCGAGCAGGGAACAGCGGGGGATTTAGCTCCTGAAAAGGAGCCAGGGAGAAAAGCGGGCGAGGAGTTTCATTGTGCGCTGGGCAGAGGGGGTCACGAGCAAGTTAAACTGGTTAATGTATTGGAGCAGCTTCCTCCGAGCTGCTGGGAGCAAGCAAAGCCCTGCAACAAAAGGCCGAGGGAGCATTCTTGCGGGGAAAGTGGGCTCTCTTTAAAAGGATTTGATTTCTTTTCTGTCAGTTGAATGGAATTTGGTGGTGACTCCTCCAGGTCTAAGAATTTGGGGCTTTGGCGGTGGTGACAACGGGAAGGGACGGTCCCTGTCTCCCCCTCCCCACTCCTGCATTTTTCTCCATCTCCAGGCCCGCTGCCTCCAGACTACAGCTCCCGGTGTCGCGGGGGGAGAGGAGCTGGGGGAACACAAGCGGCCCCATAGATGCTCTGATCCTGAAAGAAAGCCAGGGGCACGGGGCCGTCCCTGCCCAGCCTGGTTTCTCATGCTCCCTATTCAGCCCAGGGGAGGGGAGGTAGATGCGAGGAGAGGGGAGACTGGTGGGGTGTCCACTGCTGATTTAATGCCTCTCTCAGTGCTTCACGGCCGAGGTTGATCCCAGGGGAGTTTTGGCAGTGCAAGGTGTGCGAGGGGAGCTTTCCACTCCTTCCTTTGGGGCATGGAATTTTGATGTTAAAACCATGGAATGAAGGTAAAAACATGAGGGAAAGGGGACATGAACTAGCAAAATCAGCTGGATGTAACCCCTCTTTCCCAACAGGCTGTGCATCTCTCTCCTCCCAACAACAACTCCTGGGGCAGCAGAGGACTATCCTCAGGGACCTGGCTTTGTCACCCCAAAATCCCTGGGCTGGTGGGCAGGAGCACTTCTTCTTCATGGGTACAGCTGCTGGGCCGGGGAGGGGGGGGTCACACAGCCAGGGGTGCTGGGCTGGATGCAGCTGGCTCTGGCTGCAGGTGCCTCACTTGGTGCTGATCCTGAGAGAAAACCAGGGAGATTTAGAGCTGCCCTGGGCTGGAGATTTGCTGTTGAACACTGCTTAGATCAGCTGGCAGTGTGGGTTTGGGGTAGAAAAAGACAATAGTTAAATAAGCAGTGAGTGTGAGTGGTAGCCCTGCACTGCATGAGATTATTATAGAGCCAGAGCCTTCAGCAGTGCTCAGGTAGGTGGACAGACAGACAGAGATTAGTGAGGCTGCAGCTTTCCAGTGACTGAGCTCAGCTTGCTGTGCCTCAGTTTCCCAAGTGGTGGCATTGGCAGAGACCCCATGGTCCCTGTTCCCTGGGCTGGTGCCTGTTTGGGAGATTCCCTAGTGGGATGTGCATGGAGCCTGCACGTGTCGGTCTGTACGTGTCCATCTGTACAGGCAGAGCTGGAGCACAACAAGCTGAGATCACAGTTTGCTCTAGATGATGGCCAGCCTGTCCCAAGCTCCTTTCAGAGGTGTGGTCAGTGGAGCTTGACTCCTGGCCTTTCATTTTTGGCCTCTCATTCTTTTTGGCCCCAAATTTTCTCATGTTCCTGTTGTGAGCTGTCCCTCTCTGCATTGCCTTTCTGAAAAGGAGCCAGAAGCTGATGTCAGGGGAAGTGTTTGATGATTACCCCGAGGAGGAGGCAGGAATCAAATCTCATACTGGGCTGGACTGGATGGACAAAGGCCCAGTGAACCCCAAGTCCAGCCTCCAGTGCTGGCCTTAATAACTCCTTAAATCTCATGTTTTTGCCCACGTCTGACACAGTGACTGGTTCCATTCCGTGATGCCACACTGGCCACCCTTTTCCTGGCCACAGCTGCCTGCAGCTCCAGGTCTCCCAAACCTCCTGGGGAGAGGCAGAGGGACCAGGGATGCATTTTAACTCCCTGCTCATCTCAGGGCCTGCAGCTGGCCCTGGAGCAGCAGTAGGTCCCACAGCCTCCTGTGCACCCCTCTGCATGTGACCCAGATCAGATATCTGTGTCACCTCTGCCTCAGAACTCCTGCAAAGGCTGTTTCAAAATGTTGCTTGCTCCTGGGGAATTTGGCTTCTCTCTGGGCCCCCACAGCTTCTTGGCTTCTTCCTTGCCCTTGGGGTGTCCAGATTTAGTTGCTGAGGGGTTTTTCAAAGGCAGATGAGTGAGTCAATATTCACCCACCGCTTCCCCCAGCTTGCCTTGGTGTTTCCAAAAGCCCACCCCTTCCAATTTCCCCACCTCACCCCTGGGAAATTTGTTTGCTCCCTTCCCATCGCCGCTGCAAAAGGGATTAAAAGCAACAGTTCATTTTTCATGTGATGCAAGTTTAAATAGGAATTTCACTGCTCTGGCTTCGCCTGGTTTCCGGGAGCCAGAGCTGAGAGGGGATGGTATTAGCGCTGTGCAAGGCAGGGAGGAGGAGGAGGAGGGAGGTGGGAGTTGAAAGGGGGAAAGGCGGGGGGGGGGATGTGCGGGGGTGAAGATGGGATTAAAACATCCCATTAGAATTTCTGTTTTTGGAAAGCTCACAAAAATGTTGACATGTAGCATGACTAACATAGTGCAAATGTCAGCCCGGCTCTGCGATCGGGGGCCCTCGCTCCCCTCCCAACACACTGGCCCCCTTTTAAGGCAAAAATATACAATGAGCCGCACAATGGCCGAATTCCAGAGAGCCGCGCTAATTGTTCCTCGCTCACGTAGGGCTAATTGCTTTGCTGAAACCATTCGTGCCTGGCCTGGATCCCACGTGTTTTTACCATTTAATTAGGGCAGAAAAGCTGGGGCCAGGAAATGGGATGAGATAAAGACTGGCAGAGATGGAGGATAGGTCGGGTGCCCTAACCTGGAGAGGAGACGTGCTGAGTGCGCTTGGGGAGTGGGTAGGGAACAGTCCCTGCTCCACACCAGCCTCCAGCAGGAATAAAGCTGGGGATGGGAGCGAGAGACTGTGACAGCTCTTGAGACTGGTGAGGCCAGCTGTGAGACACAGAAATGCTGCCAGCCACAAAGGTTTGAGAGAAACACCTTCATCCAGCTGCTTGGTGACTGCTCCAAGGCTCTGGCACACAACACGTGCACAGCTCTTCACCTGGTGCTATAACCAGAGAGTCTGTCCATTCACAGACCATGTGCAAAGCACGATCAGGACTCAGAGTGAGAAACAATAGATGAGCAGGAAATGCCTTTTGATGGTGGCTTATTGTCTTCCACCTTCTGGGGGAACTGGAAGTTTAACTATAGTCTTCCTCTTTCAGGTATTCCTGTAAAGCTTTGTCCTCCTCCGAGGATGCGCCTGGACCACAGCTTGGTCTGGTGCTGGGCTCCATTGTGCTCAGGAATTGTGCTCAGGAATGTGCATGTGTTTTTCCCCTTGAGTAGCTCCTCTGAGACTGCAGGGACCCAGAATCACTGCAGGGCCCAAGTTCCTCCCCTCTGGGGCAGAAGGGTTTGTTTCAGGGTGCCACAGTCTCCCCAAGGCACAGCACAGCAGCTCTGTGCCCTCAGCCCAGCACTGTGCTGCAGTTACCCCCTGCTGTAAACAGGGCTGGGTGCACAGAGCTCAGTATTAACGCTCCCCCAAACAACTTACAGAGTTCTGCTTGCTCTACAGCATCCTCTGGGAAGCCTTCATCCAGGCCATGGAATTTCCTAGGCAGGGAAAACCATTTAATACATACGATCTGACTCTGAAGTGCAGCACTCTCAAGGCTGGGCCCTGATGGAGCTGATGTGTAACTCTGGAGGTGTCTCATCTCCCTGTGAATGCAAACATCTAGGGCTTCCTCCACTGCCCATCTACACATCTTCCTCTGACAGCAAACAGCAAGAAGCCAGCAGCCTTCCTTGCTCCCCAGCCTGTACCACCCCTCATCCCCTACAGGAGCTCTTAGGGTCACTGCAATGCAATTTGCACTTGGTGGGTTTAATTGCTCTGTGGCCTCTGTCACAGAACAGCCTTTGGCCTTATAAGCAATATTATGAGCAGTACCCTGGAGGGTCTGGGCACTCAGAATAATCATTTCAGATCAGTGTGAAAAGATTGTCACACAGTTCAAAGCACAAATCTCAAAGTGAACCTGGCTCCAGCCTCCACTGGCTGCAGGAGCCCCAGGAGCTGCTGAGACATCTGTGGCTAGAGTCATTTTCTTCCAGCTGCCCCAGAGGTGAGCGATGTGCTGGGACTCTGCCTCCCTCCCAACACAAGGCTCTCATCTTTCAGGTCTCTTGAGAACAGGAATAACTTTGCCCGACTGCAGATGAAGGAGGAATTAGTCACACAGAGCTCAACCCTGAGCATACAAGGTAGCCACTGAAAACAGAGAACACAAACTTCAAAAATTCTCCAGAAAAAAAGTTGTAATTCTCTGTATAGAAAGGGTGATCTTCTCTTTGTGTTTCCTTGAAAGCCTGAAGAGCACACCCATACCCTGGGGACAAGGATGTTAACAAACAGTGGAATTTACAGCAGCAATTTATTCAGGAGTAAGGCTGCAGGTGAAAAGGACTGATATTCGAACAAGAGAGCAAGAATTCTTCCTAGATGCAAATGCAATAATTGTAAGTCAATATTTGCTCTTGCAATATTGGCACACACAGCAACGGTTTTCCAACATGAATAGGTTTCAGCCCAGCTGCTCCAGGATCACGTTGTTCAGAAGCATTCAGACACAATTCTTAAACTTCATTAAAAATGTGGTTTTTAAAAGCCTTTGGGGAGCTTAGAGTCTTTTATGACAAGTCCTTCTAGCCATTGAAATGCCGTGGGGTGGCCTCATGGTAGCTAACCAAGAACAGATGATCCCTTTGGGATGAGAATATTTAAAACCCTAAAACATCAACAAGACAGAACAAATCCATGTGGCAACGAGAGAATTGGGAACATTTCTCCTCAGATCAGTCAGTCACAGAGAAACCCCCAGATGATAATTCAGCCTGGGACTAGCCCCCACCCCATGCACGTTTCCAGCTCTTTCCATGTGCTGGAATATCACACCAAGACACCCAGTGCTGCTCCCTCCTTGAGGTTTTGAGCAGTTCCTGGAAGTCACTGTCTCATGTGGATTAGCAGGGCCCTGGGGAGCCCAGGTGGTGTTAGGACATGCTGGCCAGTACAAACCAGTACAAACCAGTGTCCCTGCCCCAGCCCCTTGTGCCTGCCCCATGCACAGAGCCCGGTGAGGAAGTCCCCAGCCAAGGGAGTTGGGAAGATGCTCACAGCACCCAAAGAGGCCAGGAGCCTTTCTTCAGAGCTGGTTTAACTTACATAAGGAATTATAGGGAGTCTAAATATGGGAAATTAATTTCCCTATCTGGAAGGGAAGAAAATAACCCATTTTAGCCCTGCACTCAGTGCTCTGGGAGCAGCTGTCCAGTCTGTGAGGTACAGCCTGTGTCGCTTGTTATCCTGCTGTAACAAGATGAGCCCAGAAGCAAGCGTTCTGTAGGTTGGGAAACCAAGATGTGATGGAGAACTGAGCAGTATTTCTGCATACCACTGGGAAAAAGCTTAGGTCAGTGATCATCATCAAAATCTGGGAGCAAAAAATGAGGAAACTCCTTATTCCTGTTCCCCATGGCTCATAAAGTTTTACATCAGGAAGGGTGGAGGCGATGCATTTTGTACTCTTGGAAGGAACCAGACGTCCTCGACAGACTGACTGCTCTTGTTGTTGCAGAGCAGCTGCTGTCCTTGTCCCATAGGGTCCCCTCACGCCCCATTCCCTGGCCTTGATGGAGCACACCCAAGGAGGTGGTCAGGGGGATTTCTTTTGGGTTTATTTCAAATGTTGCCCCATTAGTGAATTGTCTGCATATCCACCTAGAAATAGCATCCTAGGTGTGAGTTTCCCACTCAGGTGGACAAAGGACATCATGAAGCAGTTATCCTGTTTTTCACACTCAGATTGACACTGCTTTTATTCTGGAACGAGCTGGCTGTTGGCTGCTCCTCTGGAACAGGGCACAGGGAGTGTGCCAAGCCAGCAGAGGGGACACAGCCACCTGCCCCATAGGAAATGGGCCGGCAGCCAGGCGTGGTGTGCACACACCACAGGACAGGCACCCAGCAGCAGCAGCATCCTCCACTGCCGACCTGGGCTGGAGTCAGGTTGGCAGCTGAGAGGGAAGAGGAAACCATATTCTATCGTTATCTCTCACCTTGCTTCCCTTTTGTAACAACCCCATCCCTGTGCAAAACAGAAAAACACACCAGGGCTTTACAGGGACTCCTGGAGCCTGAGCTCTGAGCCAGGGCTGGAGCTTCCCTCGGTGAGGGCCGTGCACAGACAAGCTGTCATTTCCCCAAACTGGGTCAAATGCAAAAGAGAAGAGCTCAGGGAACAGCAAGACTTTGTTTCCAGCCCGATCCCGGCCTCTGCAGGGTGAGATGCTGCTGCAGAGAGGCTGTTCTTCAGGAGGCAGGATCATGCTCCTGCTGGTGCTCTGTCTCCAGCCTTGAGACCCTGCAGTGCCACCTCACTTCTTTTACCAGAAGTATGTACAATATGAATCAGAAAAGCGTGGGCAAAGAAAGCTGAGCTCCCCAGATTTTTGTCATTGTCCTCTCCCCCTGCACTGTGTGTGACCATCTCTTTTCAGTTCAGGCTCCTGATATCCCAATCCTGGTCTGACACAGTGCCTGTCTGTCAATTCTGCCCACCCTGATCCCTCCATGTGGCTCCCATAGCAGCTCTCAGGAGTGACAGAGGCCATCTCTCTGGTTTCCACATGAGCTGGTTTCACATTTGTTTTTCTTTCAAACTTGAGGCTTTTCAGATATTAAAATATAATCCAGGAAGAGTTTGCTTTGTGAGGGAAGAGTGTGGGATCATGGAGGGGAGAGGGGTCACTGGGGGAGTGCAGGGAGGTGGGGGTGGCGGAGCAATTTTCATTTCCCCTTTGTGTCCCATTGGGATAGAAATCTTTACTTCCCTACAAACAATAGTGACCAGTATGGGACAAGTTAGAGACTTTGGGAGACTCCAGGCTCCCCCAAGACAGGAGTTTCTGTTTGCAGCAGAAATTTTATACATTGCCTATGGAGAGGGGAGAAGGAAAGGCAAGACCTGGAGAAGATGGCTGGGACCATGGGGAAATGAGCAGAAAGGAGAGAAGAAAACATTCCTCCTGGTACTGTGTTGTTGTTTTGCATTAAAGAAAGACAAGCAAACAAATCCATTTTGTGTTATAGGTAAACAGAGGAACTGGGCAGGCAGGACAGGAAAGCAGGGCCTCGTCAGAGCCCTGCGCCATACAGGGAGATAAACAAGAATCCTAGAAATGTGGAGAGAGGCTTGAGGTGATTGCTCAACACGTGAGGAAATACGGAGCAAAAGCCAGATATCAGGGAGAGGAAGCTAGAAAAGGGCAGGCTGACAGGAGCCATGAGGTCAGCACGGCAAAAAATAGTGTGGGAAGGCTTCATAGAGGCAGTGAGTCCACAGAGCACACGTGCCCCTGCTGATCCTCCCGCCTTAGGGGCACAGCTGGCAAGGGATTACTCGCCTGATATTGGGTTAAAATTGCTCAGTGGTGGTGAATTCAATCTATCAAAGGCCCCTTAGCTACAAATCCACCTCACAGCACCTGCAGCTGAGCTTTATTTCCAAGGGACCCTTTCCACATTGATGCTGCTCCATTGGCAAAGCCCCACTGAGCTGCCTGAGCTGAGGCCATCACCCAAAAATCACCAGGAACGAGTGGCTGCGTCCACTCAGCCAGGCCATTTCTCTTGAATGAGTGTAAAGCTGGCCCTGTCTGGCTGTCAGAGCGAGCTTGAGACACATAGGCTGCCCTCCCAGGCAGGGTTTGGTCTCCAGGCTGAGCGCGTGGTGAGCTCATCCCGCCCGGATGGCGAGGCACAGCGCTGGGAGCGCTGCCAGCTGACCTAAAGCCCTGTGAGCACTGGCAGCACGGTCTGTTTGGGTTCCTCAGATGCCAGGGGTCCCGGGGCTTGTTTTGAGTTCAGCTCAGCTCAGCGGTTTTGATGGATTCTCCCTTTCTGGTCTGGTCACAAGCAGTTGGATGTTCACAACAGCCTTGCTCTAAGACAAACAGAATCCATAAATCTCTGGTTGAAGCCAAGAGAATCTTGACTTTCATTACTCTGTGTTGTCCCCTCAGCCCTTTGAACCTCAGTGCCCTTGCATGGAAGCCTTAATCGAGGTCCTATCAAAAGTAGCAGAATAAATCTTGTTATCTTGTGAGGTAGGGTCACACTCGCTGTGTGGCCATCTGGCCATAGATGGAGCTGCCCCTTGGGTTCTCTTCTCCTTGCAGGAAGTCTTCCATCAACTCTTGCAAGGCATGAACCCCTGTGTCCTCCCAAAATGTGATTTCAGCAGTTGTCCCTGCTGTGGTTTGTTCAGTGGGTCACTGCTCAAACCAGAGGACTTCTCATTATGATCCCTCCTACCAATCCACTGCTCCAAGGAGACACACTGGAATGTTTCCAGCCTTGCTCCCAGGACCTCACAAGGGATCTCCCATTAAAATCCTACACTCTTGGGTCACTTCTAAAATTTCATTGATATATGCCTGTTTTTTCTAGTTACCTACAGAATGAAGGATCTTGGAGCATTACAGTCCCTTGTGCTGGGACAGATTTGTTTCTCTGGCTCATCTGCCTCTGCTCTTGCTGCTCTGCCTCCTCACATGTTCCCAGTGATTTGTTAAAAGTTTGCACCAAAGCCTGATAAAAACTGCCTCTAACATCAATGAGTTTGGGTCAGAGCTTGAATTCCTAGAAAAACATCTTTTCCTGCCCCATTTCCCTGCTTGGACCTGCCACTGGGGTCAGTGTCCCTTGGCTGCCGGGGTCAAGGACAGCCATGCTGACATAAACAGGCTTTTTCAGCTGATTTTCCCTTCCAGCCTCAGGCAGGGAAGAGAATGGGGAAGTCCTGTGGCTGCTTGAAGAGGACACAGAGTGAATAGTGACCACATCCGTGACAGTGTTTGTTTGCCTTTCCAGCGAGTCTTTGATAAAGCCTGGCTCCTGCCTGTGCTGCCCAAGCTCCAGGGACCATGGGAATGCCGGGACAACCAGCTCCCCATCTGGGACAGGACACAGGACAACCAGTGACCAGTCTGCTGGCCCAGCAGCACATTCAGCTGGACACACATCCCCTCCAAGGGACAAAGGGACTTGCTGGGAGAGGAAGAATCCATGTGTGGCCTACAGGAAAGAGGGGGTTGAAGAGGACTTGACTTCATCAGCAGCAGGGAGGGAAGATAAGGACAGAAAATCAGGTTGTTTCCAGCTCATGTCTGGGCAGTCTGTAGGGAAGAGGCTACCAGATCCATGTGCAGTGTGAAGAGTGTGGAAGCTGGGCAGACATAGGAGATTCTGGAGGAAACCCTATGGAGCTTCTTTGTCCCCATGAAGATGGTGCCTCAACTCCAGCATCACTCACTGCCCTCCAACCTCTGCTGAATCCCATCATGGTTGCCCTTCTCTGAGCCCAGGAAGGATTATATGGGAGTATCCAAGCACCTCACTCCATAGGAACAACCTGGCAGCTGCATACAGGACATGAAGGACAGGCATCAATTGGCTCTGTGTTTCCCCTTCTCCTCAGCTCCCTCAGCCCTGTGTACTCATGAGGCCACCAGCAAGGAGCCACTGGGCAGGGACATCTGCTCATCCTCCCCAAGAACAGGGACCCTGTTCTGCCTGTCACCCTATAGCCATGACCCAGTTTCACCGAGGCACTTCTCAACCCCCGGCTTTTTCCTTTTTGTCTCTGCTCTCACCATTCCCCTCCCTCCCCTTCACCACTGGCATCTGATATTTACTTTCAGACTGGGAGGGACAGAGGAGGCTTTTCCTTGCATTGCCCCCACATTGTTCCCCGCTGGTATTTGGGAACAAGTGTGACATTCAGGGGAGCCAGAGCGGACAAAGCCTGCCTGCAGGTAATCATACCGCAGGCGGGCATATCGGGTATCCGTGGACACAGGGCATCCAGGAGCTTTTGACTGTGTCTTTTTTAGGAAGAGCTTTCTCAGCCCCGGTATCTCTCAGATTAGGTTTTGTCCCCAGAGGAGCCTGTTGTGCCTCCATTGTGACGCAGCTGTGGGAACCCGCGGCCCGGCACGGCACAGGACAGGGGACAATGCCCAAAGGCGCTCCCAACCTGCCCCATGGGCGGCTCCTGCCGTGCCCCAGAGGGACTCTGATCTCTAATGAGGAGGCTGTGCCGACATCTGCTGCCCGGGGCTCTCTCCTCTGTGCTCGGCTGTCCACAAAAGAGCAGGGATGGATGGAAGCCCTGTGTCCTTGGCAAGCATCCCTGAGCCCGTGGAGAGGGGGACACACACACACAGGACAGGTACACCAGGTACAAAGCTGGGTTGGTGCCTTGGATGTGCAAGGAGGAGGCAACACAAAGATGACAACACTTGTCATTCCTTGCTCTGTGCTGGAGAAATAGCAAAAAGATCAGAAACTCAGTGACACGTGGGGAAATGTAGAGGAAGGCCCAGGATTGTCTCCATTCCCTCCCGTGCCCCCTTTGGCATAGTCAGGTCCTGGGTACAAAACACCTGCAGCCCCCAAAAAGTGGGAGATGCTTAGCCATCTCTGACTCTCTTCTGCACTTAGGAATTTGCAGGGATGCTACATGCTTCCTAGAGACACAGGAAGGAATATTGGTCCTCAGTCTCTGCTGCAGCACAAACTCATACTGCTGGGTGTCCCATCTGAGCATGTCCAGCCCTATCCAACACAGACAGAGCCTGGCTGCTGCATGACCCTGCCTGTCCTAGGATGGGACATCTAGAGCTCTGACAAGTCAAAATAGAGTGCACTGTCTTTCCTCCCCAAAGAAATCAGCACTTACCCCTTCCCAATCCCATTAAAATGCCTGATTTAGCACAGATACTGACTGCTTTTAGTCCATGCAGAACCACTTTTGGCTCTCATGCTGAGTAGCTGCGTAACCCCAGTGAAGCCTCACTGATATAAACCAGTCCCTGACTGATCCCTTATCTCCAGCCTTCTCGTGCTGACTGATCGGTTCCTCCCTCTTTCTCAGCCGAGCCTCTGCTCTGGATTCACACAGACCTTTCAACACTTTTAAAATCCTGGCCCAATAAAACATTAAAGCACTTGAACATGAATGTGACTGTTTACTTGCTTAAACCTAAACATGGGATGTAGTTGAGCCAAGACCTTTCTCTTCCTGCTCCTCCAGTGTCCTGGCTGCTCTCCTCGGCATCCTCTGTGGTTTCTCTGTGTTACGGTGCGGTGTCACGGAGAATTTGCAGTTTCCCATTTGTGACACACTGGTTTTGTCTGAGGTGACAAATGACCTTCTCCCACAGTGATGAACCAATTTGCTCATCCCAAGCTGCATCTGCTGGTTCATCACTGTCTGCCCACGGAGCCGAGGCTTTCGGTTCTCAGCATCTGCACCACAGCTGTTTGCCATTGACTTTCCCCTGGTGTCCTTCGCATTCGGCCACTCGCTATTGCACTTCAGCTCCTTGTGTTTCCTTTTATTATTCTCTGTTCCCTAAACCAGGCTGGCTCCTGGCTGCCTCTTCTAGGAAGAGCAATCCACTGCCAGGCCATGAGGCAGCCTCTGCAGCTCCACGTGGCTGAGCACGTTGGGTTGGGTGGGAAATCATGAGCATTCCTGGAGATGATGGGACCTGTTGCCATGTCCCTGGATGGGGAGGGACATCCTTAGATGGGTAAAAATGCCCGTGAAGCAGCTGGGGAGGTGGCAGAGAGCCTGGGGCAGGGCTGGTTGGTGTCCCCAGTGCTGAGTGGGGACAGCTGCCCGCAGCTGCCGGGCCTGTGCCGCGTGCAGGAGCGTGCAGCCTGTTGGACACGGCCCCAGCAGAGGTGTTTGGGAGCAGGTCCAGGCTCATGCGAGTCGGGCTGGCTGCCCAGCATCCTCCATGCGAGGAAAAGATGCCTTAGCAGGGATACAAACACATGATGGGCAGGTCCTTGGATAAAGAAACTTCCCTCCAGCACATCTGGAAAATTACTCCCATCCTTTAGTAAACAGGCTTTCAGAGGAAGGTCTGTGCTGGTGTTGTCCTCCCTTTGGGACACAGTGGAGCCAAGGTAGGAAAACCCAGCAGGATGGGAGGATATAAACTCCCCTGGAATAACTTACAGCTGTCCTGGAAGCTCAGAGACCCAGAGGGCTGAGGAGAGTGTGGGCAAAGTCACATATTTAATCAGTTCTGTTTATTCTTGGCAAAGGGCCAGTGGAAGATCCGGTTTCCACAGGAGAGCAGGGATGATGGAGGTTCATCTGGTGTCCCTATTGAGTTCAGCTTTTCTTCCACCTCCATACACCCAGAGGAGCAGCAGCACAGGTGGGTCTCTGGGCCAGGCTCAGGAGAAAGCCTGGAGGAGCCAGAACAGCTGATATTCATCCTCCTCCTGAACAAAGGAGGCCCCAGAAACCCCCAGTGATGGAGTACCTTTAAAATCCATTGCATAGCCTCCAGCATCACTGACAATGGGTTATGGTTTTCAGAGGCTGGTGAGAAGACAAAAGAAGCAGTGCCACAGCATGAAGTCATCTCAGGAAGGAGAAAGATCCAAGAGAAGGATTGCAGGTCCTCAGACCTGGAACAGAAATTTGGAAGGGGCTGTCTCAGAGATCCTGTTCCAGCACAAAGAGAAGCGATGAGAAAGTGCTGTAGTCCTTGGACAGCAAAAGGCAGGGTGGGTTTGCTTAAATATCTGGTAACAATAATCATGTCACAGCTGTGAGGACATGGCCCAGAGCTGTTTTGTTAGAGGTTGTAAGCCCAGATATGGATAAATTAGGAAGCTTAACTCTCTCTTCAGAGAGGGATAAGTAAGGAGGTTGTTGTCCAGTGTAGATGGATGTGAAGGCCTGAGTTCACTCCAGACACTGCAGAGAGATGTCATACATGAAAGGAAGCAGCACAGAGGCATGATTCACACTTGGTACATAGAATATAATGCTGAGGTCCTGCTCCAGGCTTCAGCCTTGTCCAGCAGCCCCAGGCACGGAAACCTCCTGTGTACTGCAGGGAGATTCCTCTTAGGAAACCAGGAACCTGCTAAATTTAGCTCTGATTACATCCTTAAACCACCATGCCATAAATCTTTCCTGCAGCATCCTCGGCAAGGGTGTTCTCCACCAAACACCTTGCTCAGCAGCATAGACAATGAATGTAGCAGCTGGTTTGGGGGCTCTAATTCTGCTGTGGGAGAATTAACATCCCCAAACTACTGCCCCAGGGCATGCTCAAGCTTTGGTAGACCAGCATCATGGCCCTGAGGGGGTGACAGAAGATGTGACTTTTCTCCCCAAGGCCTCTCCCAGCAGGAGCTGCTAGCTGAGCATCCTCGGGCAGGGTGACAATGCAGACAGAGCTGGACATGTGGTTTTGAACGTGCCAAACCTCCTTCCAGCAGGACAACTGAGCAGGACAACAATTTTTGGCTGGCCAAAGCCAGGCTCTCCTCCCCACACTGATAACCATGCCCTCAACAGAGTGAGAGCCAGGAGGTCCCAGGGCCACTCTGGATAGAGGTGAGCTGGAGCTGGGCACACCTAAAGATGGGGGCTCTGGTTATGGGCTCAGCACTGAGCTCTGGAGGCTTTTTGTATTAGAAAAAAACACCTACAGGAGCCTGTTCAGACTGAGAGTTTCAGAACTCTCCCAGGCACCTCTTTCCTGCATCTCTTCCTCCCCCTCGTCCTGCTCAGCCTCATCTCCTGCGAAATCTCCCAGTGACAAAAGGCTCTTTGGGGCTCAGCATCAGCCAGTGCCCATCGCCTGCCTGCCTGCCCGCATGGCTGGAGGACACGACCATCTGCTCCAGGGCAAATGAACCCCAGGGCCAGATGCTCTGCTTTGCTAAGGAGGCTGTATAAGCCTTGGACCCGGTTCATGGGAACCGCTTCCCTCTCCCCCGCCTCCTCCTCCCACACGCATTAACCTCTTTACTGCCGCTGATGTCTTTATGGTGACATCTGAGGGAGGAGCAGGAGGTGGGTGAGAAGGCACGGGGGTGGAGGGGCAGGATGCTGCGGAGGTGTCCTGGGAGCTTGCCTGACACGCTGGTGTGAAGTTTGCCGTCCTTCCTCCCCGCTTTGGGAAGGTGGGAATGAGCCCGTTCCCGGCGGGGGTCCGCGGGCAGCACGGGAGCGGGTGCGGAGGCGCCGCGGGGGTGGGAGGAGGAGGTGGCAGGATTGGCACTCGCTTTGGAAGTGTCCCCGCAGGGGTCTGCTCTCCGCTGCAGCCGATTCCCACGAGCCAACCCAGCCCCATCCCCCAAAGCCCGTCTCGAGGTTTCTGTGAAGCATCCTGACAGCATCCTGATGGTCCCCGTACCTGGCGCATCAATCACGGCAGCCCGTGTCTGCTCCAGACTCGGGTGGAGGGGACAGGAGGGACCGTGTGTGTGCCCGCAGGTCTCTGAGGCTGTGGCCCTGCTGCAGGTCCCCCACTGCTGGGAGGGGGACACACGGAGCTCGGTGTGGGGAGCTGGGTGCCAGCCCAGGCCTGGTTCTGCCCTCCTGGGCACAGCTGGAGCCCTGCCTGCACAGCGCTGCTCTCAGTTCCATCAATTTACAGCAGCACACACAACAACACACATTTCCCCAACCAGCACGGTTTTAGGGGAGGGAGGGAGCCAGAAGTCCTGCCTGGCAGTCCCTGCCATGCTGCTAAATGGGAAGAAACCACATAACCTCTGTATTGCCCATATTGCCTGCAGTAACAGGGAGGAGATGCCAGTCCCACCTGGCAGGGTGTTCCCAGGCAGGACCCCAGTTTGGGGCAGAGCTGGCAAGGTCAGGACTGTGAGGATGTGTCACCTGCACGCTGCTTTAGCACTATGAAACCCACGAGAGCAGGTGAACACCTGCTGCTCCAGACTGAATCCAGCTCTCCTGCCTGGACAAGGAGGGTTTCAAGATCAGCACAGGGTGATGCCACTTCCAATGAGATGAGATATCTTCCTCTCCCCTACATATTTTCTGCCCCTCTAAATTCATTTCCAGTCACCCAGGCCACCAAGGGTTAACACTGCTCCACTCCGGTGGGCTGTCGGGGGTGGGGTGTGCCATGAGCTGGGGACATCACAGGTGGGATGCGAGTTTGCAAGGCACAGTGGCCTGCTGCAAAAGACCTTGACTATTGAACCCTGAAAAATCTCCTCCTTTCTAGCAGAGCCTTCCTCGCCCTGGTTCCCACAGGGCTCCTCAGCAGCCCCGCACCTCCGGGAGGGTCACACGCCGCTGCTGTATCTCGACTGGCGCGGTGGGAATCCGATTAACAACCGGCCCCCGGCTCTGGGATTGGGCCACGATGGGCGAGAGAAGGGCCCCGAGCCCAGGGAAGAGCTTTCCCACACTCCGTCCCCCCTCGCCGGCGACGGCGGAGGAAATCGTCCATATCTAAATGTGTCCTGATAGCTGCGCTAATCTAGGGCTGAATGCGCAGCTCGGGGTGGGCTCACCGGCAGCATTAGCGCAACACATGGCCCGCATTCAGCTCGCACAAAGGGCAGAATTCTTCCTCGTCCGCTTGGGCTTGGCATGCTCCAGTGGAAAAGGAGAGCGGGGCCGGGAAGGTGGGATG
The DNA here is from genome assembly GCF_001522545.3 of Parus major. NCBI lineage: Eukaryota > Metazoa > Chordata > Aves > Passeriformes > Paridae > Parus > Parus major. Next base: position 11,791,592 of record NC_031783.1, on the reverse strand, counting down.
GAAACCGTTGGGATGGAGCAGCTGGCTCCCCTCGGGGACGCGGGGGGACTTCTGACCCCGGGCAGGATTTGCTCTTCGCCCGATGTGTTTCCTCAGCAGGCAGAGAGACTGAGCGATGCTGCGCTCACAGCCCTGAGATTTTGGCGGAGAACAGGAGAAACTGGGTTATTTTAAGCAGCAGAGGGGTGTTTTGGGGTGGCTGCATGGCAGACTCCATCCCTGGTTGGCAGGATGCTCTGCAGGATGGGGTTTCTCTGCTTGTTGTCTGCATCAAAAAAGTACCAAGTGCAAAAAAAAGCGGGCAAGATGTCAAAAAAAAGTTGTTTCAGCCCAACCTGAAACATCCCTCCAACCAAATCCACAATGTTTCCTTCCCTTTGCACCTTTTTAACCTTTATTCTCCTTTTGGCTTGCAGCACTGCTCAAATAGGAAAAGCTGTTTTGAAATAAAGAAGATAAAAAAAGCACACTTTGTTCTGAAAAAAACGTTGAAACAAGATGTTTCGACATCTTCCAAATGATCTGCCTCCCTTGTTTTGGCTGAAGCCCTGCATTTGCATTTGTCCTGGATTTGCACATTGTTGGTTCCCCACAAAAGGGCACATTTTTTAGTGAACTCAGCCCTGTTCACCAGAGGCAGCTCAGCTCCTGAGCCAAGCTTCTGTAAGCAGAAATTTTCAAAACAGTGTAATTGGTTGGTCTGGATAAAGGTGAAGATCCTCTTCCCCAAAGAACCTTAAAATATGCCTTTTCACCCCACAAAGTTCCCCTTTTCTGTTCCCCTTTTTCCTTCACTGTCTCTTCTCCTTTTTCCTCCGTACTTAGTCCAACCTCTCACCTAAACCTCATGTTTCCGCAAACCCCCTTTTTTTGGGTAGCTTAGTGAGTAAATAGTGCTGCCAGGCTTGGATGCAAATTCTTGAAGCCTCAGATAGTCCAGAAAACAAAAAAGCTCATCACTAAGATGAGTAATCTACCCTTGGGGATCTTCTTGGCCACTGGATACTCTCCAGCTCTAGATATGGGAAAAATTTCCCCCTGGGGAAAGAGGTGCCCCAGCCCTGCCCCTATTGCTGAGCCCTGGGGGTACCTCAGGGCTGGAGGGAGGGAGCACTCCCGGGGATGTGGGGCTGTGAGCAGCCCATGCCTCACCAGTCTTCAGCTCAAGCAACCAAGTCCCCACCCTTGCTTGGAGCCCAGTAGTGTAGATGCCATCACTTCCCCACCCAGCAGTGTGACAAATTCCGTCCTCCTTGCCAGGGACTGGATTGTTGGCATCGGCCCTGTGGGTGCTGGTGGGGGAGAAAACCCCCATGCTGGAAGCTGGGAAAGCAACAGCCTTCCTGATTTCCACTGGGAAGGACAGGGAGCAAGGGGAGGCAGCCCTTCCATGCCTGGCAGATCCTTCACAACCCTCTTTCTGGGCCCTGTCGAAATCTGCCTGTTTTAACTTGTCTGCGTGTCTCACTGGGGAGATGGACTGGAAAACACAAGGCGGATCCAAGCAGCTTTCTCCATGGGGAAAACTTCCAGCACATAATAGTCTGGGGCTTGTTTGATGCCTGCTGTAAGATGCAGCTGAATAAAACCATGTAGAAGGAACTTGAATAGCAAAGGGCATCTTGAGAAACAAGCAGCCTTTTCTTCCCTGTCCCGCTGCAGAAGCTGCCCCGGAGCTGCTGTGTGTGCGGGGAGAGGGGCTGGTTCCCATTTAATCTCAGGATGAAGGCTGCCACTATAAATAAAAGCAAATATATAATTCCTCCTATTCCTGCCCGGTTGCTGTGGAGACTGCAGTTTAATTAACCACAATGCTGATGCCCGGCATGCCACAGAGCTGCCCGGGAAAATATTACGGATGTCTCTGTACATGTCAGTCCCGCGTTGTACTCACTTCCAGAACTTGCCAAAAGTGCCTGATGGGCACGTGGTACAACTTGGCAGCATCACTCAAGCTATGCTCATGCTTCCTACAGGATGGACTGGGAAGGCAGCAGCTAGGAAAATGGGATTCCTTGCTACGATGTGCAGGCTGGATGGGAAAACCCACACACATAGGGCATTTCCAGAGAAGAAAGGGGAGAGATCAATAGCATTTAGTCTTCCCAGGAGCTTATTTGGAAAACCCATGGAGATACAGCTCGTGTGATCCCAGTTACTCCTGTTTTGTGGATTGTGGCTTGGCGGGAGGCAGTGGAGTGGGTGCAGGAGGCGGCTGCACGTCTCGCCCGTGCGAGGTGAGATCTCTAGACAGCCTCCAGCTGAGCCCCCAAGAAACCTTTGCAGGGAGCCAGGCTTGAAAGAGGTTTCACCTTTCTACGGGAGACCTGCTGGAGTATTTCCATCCCACTCAATCTCTGCTTGAGGGCCAAAGCTGCTGCTCCCTGCAGTCCATCCCCACCAGGGAGCACTGGGGCAAAGCTGCCTGTACAGCGGGAGGTTTGCAGACCCCTCGCTGCATCCCAGATTTCTCCAGTTCCTCACTGCAGGGGAGCAGCAGCCCCAGGAGCTGCACGGGCCCTGGGGAGAGACCTGCGTCAGGGAGCTGGCTCAGGCACAGGAAATCCAGCTGTCGAGAAGACTCCAGCGTGTTCGCCCATCCCTGCCCTCCGGCTCCTTTTTCTGGTGCGCGTTTGCGTTTCAGACAGCGCTGATCCTGCCGGCCAGCCCTTACCTGCCAGCAGCTGTCAGACACCGCAGCCAAGAGCAGCCCCAGGGCACGAACCGCCCGCCACCGGGCCCCAGCAGCATCCACCTCCGTGATGCAACTCCGTGCGCGCAGCTGCTCCTCCCGCTGCCAACAGCCCCGCCGGGGAGCGGGGCTCCGGATCGGCACCCTTGGCACATCCCCAGCTGCTTGCTCAGCCCCAGCCTTGAAAGTGAATCTCAACAAAAAGTCAGCAAAAACCTTTCCGGGTAGAGAAGTCCGGGGGTAAAGTCTTGGTCAGTCAAGAGAAGTGATGACCAACATGTCCCCGTGCCCGCACAGCTGCTGTCACCGTGTGAGCTGTGGGGAAAATTCATCTCAGCTTCTGGCAGCAGGATGAGAGCCAGGACTGGACAGCCACCCCTGCTGCTGTCACAGGGACCCCGGTGGATGTGCCCATGGTGGGAAGCCAAGCTGTGCCCTTGGCTCATGGGGTGTCAGGGCTTTTGGAGGGACTGTGATCGACTGTGCCACCACGCTGTGTTGTGTGTGACAACAGATTTATTTCATAAATAAAAATAAAAGCAGGGCAATGAGGTCTTTATGGGGTCACATTTATCCAGCCAGGTCCTGGTAAGAGCTGGTACAGGATAGCTGTGCCATTATCCCAGCATTAGAATCCACATGGGCTACACTGGTTTTACCACAGGCTTTCATCTGGATCCCTGGAGCAGCATTAGTACAGAAATGAGCACAGAAGCCCAAAACTCAGCTGCAGATGTGGGAGACACAAACCCAGGTATCAAAGAGAAAAAGCTGGAGAATTGCAGAGAAGAATGAGTTGTTTGGCAGACCCAAAATTTCAGATTATCTTGACCTAATCCAGAAGGACTCACTTCCCTGGCTCAACAGGAGAGTTTATTTTTCCTATTGGAAAATTTAGACCCTCATTCCCATTCCAGAGCTCCCTAGGGCACTGAAGGAGTCCTTCACTGTTTTTACAGTTTGCATTGCTTCCCCTCTCCCTCTGTTTTCCTTTTCCTCTCCTCCATGACATGAAGCTTAACTAAACTCTGGGGAGGGGAGAGGAGAGGGGGGAACAGATGCTGGCTCTGGCTCAGCAGTTCTGTAGGATCCCCAGAGATACAGGCACAGATTTCAGTGTCCTGCACTCACATGGAGAGCTGGGGGATCACCAACCAGAGCTGGATGAGTAATTCACATCGTTCCTTCACCTTTTCCATGGGATTTTCCATTCTTCTCATCTGGGCTCAGGTCTGACCACATGTGGCAGCCAGGATGGCTTGGAAGGATGTGTTTTTCTGGGATGATTGCACTTGCACTTTCTCAGTGAGGGAGGTTGATATCAATAGAGTTTCTGCCTTTTCTGCTCTTTCAGGTAAGATATTAGTAAAGCAGGGGATTTTTATTGCTGAAGAAGCCCATAGGATGCTCCCAGTGACCTGCAGCCTGGCAGTCAGGAGCCTGTTCACAGCTTGCCAGGCTGGCACCTCGCAGGGACACTGACACCACTTTGGCCCATGTGGTGGGAACGGAGCTGAGGATTTCCAAACCACAGGATAGCTTTGAAAAGCTGGTTGGCAGGGGGCTGTCATCATGACTCTGATCCCTGTGGGACATGCAGCACTCAAGAGCAGTGGGCATCCCTTCAGTCTGGGTTTGGCTGCTGTTTTGGAGCAGGTATTGCACTGCCAAAACACAGACGGTGCCTCTTGGTGGTTTGTCAGCTTGGGGACAAGGGTGACAGCTCTCTTGGGAACAGCCCTGGAGTGAGCACCATAAATCACAGCCAGTGGGAAGAACAAAGGCCCCTCACTGGATGGGGTGTGGGGCAAGAGGCATTGCCCAGGGTCGCCTGAATTTATGGCTCCCTCTGGCTCTTTTAGCAAAGGATGCTTTCGACATAGGACTCAAAGCAACAGCCTTAGAAGGGGAGATAAAAGCCCGGGAGAAAAGAAAGGATCATCTTTTTCCTTCTCTTTCATTTTTTTAAATCAGCAGAGGGAGAGGAGGCACCATGGCAACATCAGCCTCCTCAGGCGGCATTCTCAGAGCTGGAGACCTCATTCTAAACCTTCTTCAACTGAGCAGCCCTTGGCAAACCCCACTGCAAGGCCATCCTTGTGTCTGAGGCATCACAGCCCTGTCACCAGCATCTCCTGCCTGGCAGGAAGGAAAATCTAATCCCAAACGTGGGTCAGGCACTGCTGATGCAGTGCAGAGTCGGAGGCAGCAGGGAGGGATGGGAAGAGGAGCGTGATCCCGTTAACAAACCTCGGCTAAACAGGCTGCTCGGGGCTGCGCAGGCAGAGCCTCATTGATATTGAAATCAGGTACAATCCATCACCGGGAGAACAGGCTCCTTCCATGGGGAGCTGAAAAGAGCCACTCTCAAAGGGAGGGGGAAAAACTTGTCCAGGGGAAGGGCGAACCAAAGCGTGGCAGGTGTGGTATGGAGAGGGATGCTGTCCGTGCCAGACAGTGATTCATGGGCGAGCCTGTCGTGCCTCTGCCAGGGCAGACCGCAGGCCACAGAGGCCCCTGAGTGGCAGCAGGACAGTGGGACTGGGGAGGTGTTCTGCTGGGGCCTGGTCCTCCCAACACTGGCATTGCACAGCGACAACTGCCCTGGTTTGTACCCCAGTGTGAGAAAGTCCCTGGTGGAGCAGTCAGCATGACCAGGGGGGCAGTTTGCGGGTGTTTGGAGAGGAGGTGACATCAGGTGCAGCCATGGGGTGTGGCTCCTGGGCCACCCTGACCCCTTCCACCTGAGCTCCCTCCCTGCTGAGTGAAAATGCAACTTTGTGTTTTCACCCGTGGCCTTTTTGGGTCCCCATGGGACAGCATAAAGCTGCCAGGCAGGATGAGCTACCATGAGCCTTTTCACGTGTTACCTCAATGAGCATCCTGCCCCAGGGCAACACCGAGACTCCCCAGGGCATTGCCCAGCCAGGGATGACGACCAGACTGTAAAGGCTCTTGAACGTGGGCAGATCTCAGATCTGTAAATCTAGATCAATGTTTAAAAAAAAGCCAAAAATAGCCCTAAAACAAAAGACCCAAACACAAACACCAAACCGAAGTGAAACTGCATTTGGTTTCCTGTGTCTCCAGCCAAGTTTCCACAAAGACTGAGGGTTTGGTACGGTCTGAGGTGAAGGGGACTGTGTCCTGGGGAGAGGGATGGGTAAATGAAAGAGAACTGGGGTTGGGGACCAGCCTTGTGAGCTCCACAAAATGCCTCCCCTACTGCAGACAGCCCCAGGACTCGAGGCACGGTCGCTCTCACGAGTCTTGTCTTTCAGTGTTGAGGGTCAGCCCGAGTCACCCCATCACTGCTCACACTGAACGCTGCCAAATCTGTCCCAGCATCTCAGCCTCCGGCCCCAGCTCCCCACACCTGGACGCAATCACAATGGGAAAAAGCCTCAGATGCAGTTCACCACCAGATGCTGTTTATTGACCGGGAATCCTTCCTGCTCAGGATGGAGCGGAGAACGAAGCGTTTCCCATCGCCCCTGCGGGACGGTGCGGGCTGCGGGGGATGCCCCAGCGGGGTGGGGATGCTCTTGCCAGAGCTGTGAAAGGGCCGTGGCAGGTTCGGCAGTTCCCAGCGCAGCTCCGGGGCCCGGGGGAAGCCCAGATAAGCCCAGATAAGCCCATATAAACCCACATGAGCCCACATCTGTGTGCGGGGGCGCCGGGCAGCGCCGGGCTCCTGCGGGGGCGGCCGGTGGCGGAAGCAGCCGTGGGGCTGCAAATCCCTGCGATCCCGCGGAGGCGTTTGCAAAAAACGGCATTCTTCTCTGATTTTCTTGATCTTTAGTGTTTTTTGGTTTGTTTTTTTTTTCTTCTCTCCCCTAAAAAATAGAAAATCGTACAAGCTCTGTAGTTAATTAAGCAAAAGACAGAAAGGCTGGGAAGTGCTGGGGTGCAGCTATGAAAGCAATTCTGCTCCGAGGGGAGAATGGGTTTGCCTCTTGAAGGCTTCCCTCTCACGGTGTCTTGCTTAGCAGTGCCCGTGGGATGAGCCCTGGGGCTGGCAGGTTCCTCCGTGCCCTCCTGGCATCCCCAGGCTCCCTTTGGCCATGATCCCTGAAGATGTGAAAGGGCTGAGCTCTGCTTCAGTGCTGCCATCGGGTTTGTCACTGCAGCAGAATGACTTAGAGCCTCTACCCCCTTCTTGGCAGCAGACTTGGGCTTGTCCTGTCCCTCCTTTGAGCTTTAGCTTTGTCTCTGCTTTTGTCTGCTGTGTAGAATCCAAGCAGTTCTCTGGCAGAGCAGCTCTTTACACCATCAGTGAGATTTGCAACACTCCTGCTTTTAACAGTGAATGGAGTCTCCTGTCTCTCCACAGGAGACAGGAGTTCACCAGAGGAATCTCCTCTTCTAGCCCTGGGATTAGGGCATTTATCCCAGGGTTTGGGCTCTGCCCCACCAGACCAAGGAGGCATCCCTCAGGAGAAGGAGAAATGTCCAAGGCAGTGTCTCCGCCACTGTGCTCCACTGAATGAAGGGAAGGAGAGCAAAGGGTAAAATTAAACCTGCACCCTGAGTCTGGAGATAAGTTTCCTGTGATTGTTGTAGAAAAAAATTAAAAACTGTTTGCCACAGTGTTCATTTTCTTCTTTTCATAATCTACTTGCTGTATTTGATCCTCCAACCTCCACCTGATAATTACAGATCAGTGTGCTCTGATAATCCTCAAAATTCCCTGTGACCAAGAGCAACTTCCCATTGCCACCCTCATTTGTCACTCTACCTTTTGCCAGCAGCACTTTTCACCTGCCTGAGCCAGATCCCTCATTCCCCAGCACCAGGCTGAGAGGCCAGGATGTGTGCCCATGGGCCACTATGGCACTGACAGATGCCCACGTTGTCCTAAATGGCTGAACACTGGTGTGAAGGGGACAAAGCCACTTCCAGCCACTGCCTGAGCCACTTCCATGCTATCCTAAGGTTGCTGAGGAGCAATTTGAGCTATTATCCTGGATGGGTTATTGCTGCCTTATTCCTTCCCATGTTGCTGGATCTGGGCTTGACTGGGCTCTGACTTGACTTATACAGACCCCGTCAGAGAAATGTGGTGAGAGCTGGTGTCTGGGGAAAGCACCGGCCCTGGGGATCAGTGTGATCCAGGAAAGCTCGAGCATGGCTGGGATGAGGCTGCCACCAGAGCAGGACCCAGCCTTTTGGGCCACATTAGACAAACAAACACAGAGCCTGGGGCTGGCGGGGGCTCCAGGCAGTGACGGGCGATGTGCCAAGTGACCCAGACCCGGGGCTGCCTTCTGCTGCTGCTGCAAGCTGAGGGACCCCAGGGCTCCCCGAGGGGATGGGAATGGTGGGACAGGGATGAAGAAGAGGAGGAAGAGGGAAGGCTGCTCCTGGCAACTTTGGGAGTGGGGCTGGAGCAAGGTCATATGCTGGGGAAGACATATTCTGGCAGAATCATAATGGAAATAAACCTTACTAGACTTATTTTTAGCCCTGCTGATGATGCTGGGACTATTTAGGGCTGGCTGACACTGTGGTCTGGGGCTCTTTGACAAGCCTCAGTTATCTTGTGTTTTGTTCTTCGATCGTAAAATTTGGTGGGAAAGAGAGAATATTTTCCGTGTGTTGGTCAAGGACCCCATGCCTAGCATGCCTGGGCCCTTTGGTGTAGCAAATAATAAACACAAACAATAATTGACAAGGAATTTACTACGTCTGATGAAAACTACCCAGCTGCTCAGACAGGGAGAAGGAAATGTGCAGGATGACTTTGGTCAGCCTAACAATGAGATGGATGCAGAACCAGGCAGGTAGCTCAGCAGACTGTAAGGCAGAAGTTTCAAGTCTTTTTCAAATTCACATCAAAGCATGTCAATGAAAAGAAGAAAACCTTTGTGGAGATGATATAAAGGTCAAAGAATTAAGGTTGTCAGGTCTTGCTGTGGGCACACTGGCAAGGGAGATGGGGTAGCTGGGTTTGAGTGACAGTGGGTGACTCTTTAAATCACACATGCTCCTGTGAGTGGATGGGTGGCTCTGGGCCGAGTCCTAAATTTGCTGTGTGGGGTCAGGAGTCAACCTAACGCACAGCAAACCAGCAGCTCTTGCACTTCAATCCACACAGAGGAACAACTTTTAGGGAAACTTACACAAACTGCTTTTTTGATGTCTTTAAACCCTCCCTGCAAGACGGTTTGACAGGGTAAACACATGCAGACCCATAAATTAGCTGTAATAGCTGAAGCCCCATTGTGTAGGCAATGGCTCGCAGCAAACAGCAGCTACTCCTGCCCAACAATGCGAGGAAAGTCGCCCTGCACATTTTTTATCCTTTGACACAAAGTGCAGCTGCAGAAATACCTCAAGCGGGATTTTACTAAAAGACAATCATGCTCTTGCAGCTCTGCACATTTGAGAATGAACCCATGGAGATAACGGGCCCAGGCTCACAGTGATAAACATGTCAAGATAATTAAAATTATGTCTTTCTTCTAATAGAAAGGGCAAGATCCTAATCTGATATAAGATGCTGTAGCTCTGTATGGTCAGTGGAGTCACTCCTGCTCACCCCACTGGAGACTGAGCCCATGGAATTGGCAGCAATGAAATGAGATCTAACAACCAGGCTCTGCAAATGCAGCCTGGTCAGAGAGGTCACAGTTTGGTTGTGTGTGCCAAATTCTCATCTTTCCCCATCCAAAATAAATCTGGGATTTTTGTATGTGTGTGCAGATGTCATTTAGGAGCTAAGCTGAAGACAGACAAGCTGCCTGTGCAATTCAGGAGTCAGCTTTCAGGGTTAATAAAAAGGGTCTGGATGCTCAGCAAAGGAATCAAGTGAATTTTCAAAGTGGGATTTAGTCCAAAGTTGGATGGGAGGTTGTTGCAGGATCAGGGGCAGCAGGGTCACACACATGTTTGGGAAGGGCTAGGGACAGATATCATGGGGATGAGAAACAACAAAATCCACGAGATAGGCTGGACCAGGTTCTTGGAGGAGTTTAAAGCAGGGAGAAGTGCTGGAAGAACAGCAGCCTGAAGGAGAAAGTCTGGAGAAGCCTCTGGCAGGCAGGATTGCCCTGCAGAGGAGGAGCAGGAGCATGCACAGGGCCGGTGTTGGGGCTTGTCTGCACAGAGCAGCATAGCAAAGCTGCTATTGTGGAATAAAATATGCTGGAATGTGGACACGCCTATTCCAGAATAAAGCTGCTTTTTCCTAATTTAACTTAATCCACTATTTGTTTTTATTATTTTTATCATCATCAGATGCAGCTAATTTGGAAAAGCTGTTCCAATTAATTTCCCTGCATAGACAAGCAGCTACATGCTGGAAAGCCTTTGTCTGTTCAGTGGCAGCCTGACCAGCAGCTTCTATTCATTTCAAAACCAGCTCCTTTCTTCTCCCCTCTGACCATTTTTTCTGTTTTGTCTCATCAGACCATGAAGGGAACAGGGGTAGGAATTTCTCCTGGGTGTGTGGAACCCGGTAGCCCTGTTTATGGGAGGGAGAGCAGGAAAAAAGTGTTATTTAAAGTGAAGGAATAAAGAACCTCAGGACAAGAGTCCAGGGCAATGGTCAAGGAGGCCATGATGACTTCATGGATAACTGTGAGGGACTTGGATTGAGGTAGTGTCTGCCATCATTCTCTTTAAACTGCTCAAGCCATGGGTAATGCACAGCCTGAGACATGAGCAGGGGCACAGGGGGCCAGGGCACACAGGGTTGTCCATGTTGAGAGATCCAAAACTTGAGTCAGGCCTAGAACAGCAGCTGTTGGTGGCACCAAGTCTGTGCTCAGGTTCTAGCAGGTCCCTTGGATGCATCCATGGTGCTGGACAGTGGGAGCACCCCATGTCTGGGGGGCTGTGGTGGCTGTGCTGCTCCCAGAGATCCAGAGCCAGCTCTTGAGGAGCCCAGATGTTGCAGGGGAAGCTGCTGAAGAATGATCCATCCTTTCCTTTGGCTTGGAGATGAAAGCAGCTCACATGAGCTCGGAGCAATGAGTGAGTAACTCATTAACCAGCACTCAGCCACTGCCCTACTGGTTTTGAATAGTTCTTCACCAGCCCCCCTTCAGCTTTCAGCCAGAGCAAGATAACCTGGGGGAAGCCTGCACATAGGGAAAAACCAAGACACAAACCCATGACCCAAACTGATTTGCTCCCTCTGATCCTACAGTGTCTCTTTTCCTACTTTTATTTCTTTCACCCTTTTTCTTGGAGACCCCACCATCTCCTCACTCCATCCCACTTGGTCTTGTGCTCTGGTACTTCAGATATTTGGCTCATCCTCCTGCTGACTAGCAAATGTTGGAAGGCCACAGCTACACATTAATCTTAAAAAGCAACCTGAAAACAGTCCAGTCCATCATCCCCTGTGCTCTGGGCAGTGAAGACCATGCCAGCAGGAAGAGTCAAGCACATCCATTGCTTGTGTGGCAGGGAGCTTGCAGGAGAGACACTGGGGAGAAGGATGGAAGCTAAAACCCCAGCTTTTCTGCCAGATGTTGGGTGCACATAAAGAGATGACAGCAATTGAAAGGGAGAACAGACAACTTTTCTCCCTTCCAGGAAATTCCTATATTGTTTGTAGACTCCCCTCCCAAAAGCTTGACCTTGAGAGGCAAAATCAATGCCTTAAAATGTTGGTGCAGGACTGTTAGGAGCTATTGCAGCACAAAGTCAGGCTCTCATCTGGCTCAGTGCCTCTGTTTTTGTCTCCCTCTTTGTACCTTCCAGGAGGCTGTGTTTAGGACAGGCTCATGGGTGACCTCCCCATGCCCAGCCCCTCATGAGTCAAAAACTGAAGTCTGCTGCCCCACCAATGTTTTTGGCCCCTTTCACCCAGTGCTTGCTGAGCTGTACCTCCCTGCCAGTGAAGCTTGGTACATTGTAGGGGCAGGCTCACACAAAAACAACAGCTTCAGTAAACGGGATGTGCTGCCAGCCCCCCTCCCTCCTCCCATGAGGGTTTGTATGGTCCTGATTTCCGCACAGAGACTCTGATCTGCAAGTTTTATTCATGACCATAAAACAGAGATTAGCTCTTATCTCTGGCACGCAGCAATATCAGGCACCAGCCCTTGCTCCAGAGCACTGGCAGCAGAGAACCAGACCAGAACACCAAGAGGAACTTCTTGGAAGAGGAGGAGGAGGAGGAGGAGGTGAACAACATGGGGAAAACCAGTTGTGGGAGGTGAACATGGAGGATGGGATGATGCCAACCTGCCCTGGGCTGCCAGGGAGGCCTGAGAGGCAGGGGAGGAAGCAGTGATTAGACAGCAGCATCTGCAATCAAGAGCAGGAAGCGTGGCTGCCGGGAAACGCTCGCCGCTCTTACTGTGCGCGATAAACCCCGAGTGCCCTGTGGAGGAGGCACCAGCCCTTCCGTGCCCCCCCGGCACCGTGCCCGAGCCCCGAGCATGCAGGACCTGGTCCTTGAGGCAGAACCACTGGAAATGCTCCCCTTGGTTTCCAGTGGCCACTAATTGCCAGGGCTCCTCCAGAAATCCCCAAGCCCATTGGTTTATAGCGTGGCTGGCCCAGCAGGGAAGTGTTCCCAGCAGCAATCCTTCGCTTTTCCTGGCTGTGGGGTGGCGTTGTACCTGGATTGAGGAGCTGTATAGACAGGCAAAGACCCAGGGCTGGTTTGGAGTCCTACTCACTGCAAGACAAACACAGTTCTGCTTACACAGGGATTTGGATTGATTCAGCACTGGGGTGTGTGAGATCAGGCTTTGGTCATCCCATGGCTGCAGGAGAGAAAAAGAGCAAGAGAGGGAGAGAGGATAGGGGAGGAATTAAAAAAGAAAGACAAAGAAAGCAAGCCAAAAGAGAAAAAAAGAAAGAGAAGAGAAGAGAAGAGAAGAGAAGAGAAGAGAAGAGAAGAGAAGAGAAGAGAAGAGAAGAGAAGAGAAGAGAAGAGAAGAGAAGAGA
>NC_031783.1:11731965-11778841 GCF_001522545.3 Parus major | reverse complement strand
AAGAAAAGAAAAGAAAAGAAAAGAAAAGAAAAGAAAAGAAAAGAAAAGAAAAGAAAAGAAAAGAAAAGAAAAGAAAAGAAAAGAAAAGAAAAAGGAAAAGGAAAAGAGAAAAGAGAAAAGAGAAAGAAGAAAAGGAGAGAGAGAACCTCTTTTGAAAGCCTTAAACCTGCCTCTTTATCTCCCTAATCTGTATTTTCCCCCCCCAGAGCCTCTTTCTGTACAGGATGAAAGCAGATTTCTCCTCTTTATTTTCGTTTTCTGTGTCCTTTAGGAAGGCATTTGCTCGAGACTAATTGAATTTTCTGCCCGTGAAGAGAAAGACATGACACAGAGTGAGTTAAAGTCTGACACCAGGACAGGGCGCAGGAGCCCTGTTAACTGGTGTGGGGGACAGCCCCTCACTTAACAAAAGTGTTTAATTCTGTCCCCTCTTGTTAAGAAGGGGCGGAAGGAGGGGATATTTATTCTGTTCTTTTCTCAAGGTTTTTCCTTTCGGGTCACAAAGTGCCCCCCACGCTCCTGGCCCCCCTCCTCTCCCCGCTTTTGTGGCAGCAGCAGCTGGTGGGTTGCAAAGGGGACAGGCTTTGTCTTTTGACACACTTGAACATTTCTGCACAGAGCTGGGGAAACCTTTCCCTTCCCACCTCTCGCCTTTACGGGCAAGGAGGAGGGAGCGAGGGGCAAGTGGTGGAGGAGTTATGACCGAGGGGATAAAATGGCACAAAGGGCGGTGGAGCCACGGTGGATGAGGGCTCGGGGCTGGGATGTGAGGGGTTGTGGTGAGCAGATGGTGATGGGCCATGGGGAGGGGGTGTGGGATGGCCCTGAATGCCGGGGAGGCTTGTGCCGAGCAACCTGTTGAAGGGAGAGGGGAAGAAAGCAAAGCAAGAGGCGGCAACCCCACAAAGGAGAGTGCAGGGGCTGCCTCTTCCCAAATCCAACAAAGGAACCTCTTCTGTCCCTTTGTTGCCCTCTCAGAGTTGGGCCCCAGTTAATCTTCTGGCCATGACACGTGGAGGATTTGCTTGGTTTGTGCTACAAGTCCATAAACCAGCTCTTTTTTCCTCCAGCAGCACCCTTGATTCCTCCACAAAGGTTGTGCAAACTCTTCAGTCCCCCCACGAAGGATGTGCAAAGCCCTTGGTGTCTCCACACCTCCTCCAGGGATGGGACAATACGGCTGATCCTAAGGAATGGGTGTGATGCAGCCGTGTTTGACAGCAGGGCTTGAGGAATATCCTGGTGCATCCTGTGGCAGTGGGCTGGCACTGGAATGAGGTCAGGCTCCAGGTAGGCGTGAGCAGGAAATTGGGGCTTGACCCCTGATCTGACCCCATAGCAGTCAATGTAACCTGCCTGTGTCCACCCTGCTCCCTAAAGGTTTGTAGGCTGGCAATGGCCCCAGCACCTTCTCTGTCCTGGGCAAAGCTGAAAGTAGGAATATTAAAATGAGCTAAAAGCAGGAAACTAAAAACCATCTCTCTCATGAGCTCACAGCTGGATTTGGAGATTACATCCCTCCACAGTTCTCCCCACGACCAAGAACTTCATGTAAGATTCCCAGACGTGTTCCTGGGACAGCAACACTTTTTTTTCTGCAGCAAAACCCCAGCCCTCACAGCCTAATTGATGTTAGCGGGTGTTCACCTACAGTGCTACCCAACAACCTACACAGGGAGATGCACATGTGGACACTGCAGCCTCCCAAATTGCAGCCAGTGACCTGATTAAAGCCTGTCCAGCTCTCCCTTATAGTGGTGCAAGCTGGCAGCTTCAGTGTGTGGACACTGGGGTAAAACCAGTATGAGGTGAGTGACAACAGAGATGTGAATTTTAACCTTTGTGCGGCACCATACGGACACGCAAAGCTTCGGGAAATGCCTGGTTCTGCAGGAGCTTTCAGGAGAGCCCTTATGAATGGAAAATAAATAGATACATTCATTATCCAAATTGTCTTATTTTTGTGGTGCCTCTTGAGTAAACCCACTTCTGAGGCCATCCTAATTGCTTTGCAATAGAGCAGAGATAAATATTTATCAAAGAGCTGCATCAGGAAACCACAGTTCAGGGAACCAGTATCGGGCAATGTGTCTCAGGAAGGATGAGTCTGAGTGGTTTTAGCTTTGCTGACCTGTCAGGCTTCCTCCCTTGCACGAGACAGAGCTTCACCCAAGCCCAGACCCACGTGGCACTGCACCAGTCCCTCAGCATCACTTGGAACTGGTCACACAGAGCCTTTGGAGGACTCTTCTCTATGCTGGAGTGCCCCTGTTGTGCCATTCTGTTGACCTGGTGTTTTCTGACACCTTTTCTTCCTTTGACTTCATGGCCTCTCTTGCTTTCTATTAAAAACCCCAGAAACGTGGCCCATATTCCTCTGGGAGACCCAGTGCTAAAAGAGGCCCACATGCAAATATTTAGCTGCACTAATATTAGCACAGAAACATCCGACCAGATGGCAGCGTTTCTAGGCCTCGCTGTGCAAGACTGGCTCTTCAAAATAAAACAGGCTGTGACAGAGCTCTGTGACCACTTGCCAGTTCTTGAAATCCCAGACCACTGTACTGAGGCAGCTGGATACACAGGACAAGGGCTTTCTAGCATCTTGCACGTGTGGGACATCCCCTCAGCCAGTGGTGCTTCAACCGAAACGAGAGGAAATGATGATGAAAACCGAATTTTGAAGCCCAGTGTGTTAGAGGAGAGGGCTGGATTGCATGGGTCCAGAACAAGAGTGTGCAGGTCTCCTCTTGCTCCAGGCATTCCTGATCCCTCAGCGGAGAGTTGGCATTTTGTACTGACCACAATCAACGTGTGCCGTCCATAGCTGGAGAGGGCAAAAATTCCTCTGTGATTGTTCATTGCATTGAGCAGAATTTCCTCCTCTGCACAACTTGTGCCCACCCTTTAAAAACCTTGTCCTCCCAGAAAGGCTCTCTCAAGCTGGAAATGCCCAAAGAGATGATCACAATGCTGAGCACGAGCCAGCTGAAGTGCCGCTCTGAACCTCAGATGGATGACGTTCCTGTTTAATTGGGAGCGGGTGTTTCTTGACTCATGCAAAGGGCACGCTATTTTTATAATGGTCTGATTCCAGATCACAGCCTCCTGTCTTAGGCTCTGCACATCTAATGAAAGCCAGCTCCTGCCTAGAAGCCCGTACAATGGGCTCAGAGTTGGGAAGAGAGCTCCAAAGCCTCTCACCCAGGGGCTTTGTGAGGTTGCCCGCCAGGGTCTGTTTTTTCCATCCTTGCTCATGTCAGAGAAGTTAAATATTTACTGGAGCTATTAAATATTTATGCTAAGTTGGTCCTCCCATGGGGAGGCATCCTATGGCTGACTCCTGGGGGTCTGTGGCCAATCCACTCACGTGTCTGTGCTAAGCTCAGCTCTGCTCCGGACTGCAAACACACAGGGATTTCACCGGGCTGCCATGTACTCTAGAGAAGGGAAATCCACGGTTTTGGCAACAATAATGCTATTAGGTGATGGACTTGGGGGTTCTTTGGGTGTCTTCCTTAAAGGTAAGTCCCCCATGGAAGTGTGGGTTGCTCTTTGTTGTCCTTCCACCCCATGGTTTGCAGTACCACCTCACACCTGTTGTGTGGGAAGCTGAGTGAGAACATCCAGACCCATCTCCAGCTCCATTCGTTCTTCCAGCAGGTCACCAGTGCCTCCAGAGAGCAGCAGGACTCGAGGCAGGGGGTTCCTATTCAACAGCATCCAAGGAGACCCATGGTCAACATGGTAAGAGCAGGAAACATGGTGACAGTGCCAGAGCACAAGCCAAATGGGAAAAGCCCTGTCCCATCCCTGGGGATCTAGCACCCATCCTGGGACAAGCTCCCCACTCCCATACAGCCAGAGTGGGTTAATGCTGCTGCAACTCCATGTTGGAACAGGGCCAGAGGAAAAAGGCTCCACCATTTCCCGGTCTGCCTGGAAAACAGGCCAGCTGTTTTCTCCAGCAGCAGAAGTTGTTTATTCTGGGCCAGATTCAACAGCACATTGTCCACCCAGCCCCGCTCTCCAGCCCACAGTGAGGCTGAAGGGCACAACCTGCCTGGGGGGAGCCAGGCACTCTCCCACCTGGTGTGACCCCTCCCCGGGCGCCACTCTGCCCTTTCTGTCCCCATCCCTTTCCTCTCCTCGTCTGGCTCCAAGCAGGGCTGGGGACGCCCTTTCCTGCCTGGCACCCGGCTGGCCCGACAGCAGACACGGTGCTGCCAAGCACCACTACACCGTTTCCCCTCCACAATCCTGGCCAAAGCCCCACCACGTTTTTATCCTCTCTGACACGGGATCAACCTGGAAAATGTGCCCGGGGAAGAAAGACAAAAGAAAGGAAAAAGAAAGGAAGAAAGAAATCAGCCTTTGGTCCAGGCGTGCCAAAGGGAGTGCGAGCGCGCGCGGACTTGGCTCCCTTTCTCGCCAGCTCTTTTCCCAGCAGAGCGATAAGAGACGGGACGAGTACAATCGTGAGTGGAGCAGGTCCCAGCGGCTCAACCAGCTCTGGGCTGGGATAGCCAAGGGACACTGAGTGCTCCACAGGGACATATTTCCAAAATAAAGTCATTCTGGTGCTCCTCCAGCCCCACCAGCCACCCAACAGCTCGCCGCAAAGCATCGCTGCCGCCCCCACAGCCAAAATAAAGCTGTGAGGAGCCCTGACCCGGCAAAGGAGAGGCTGAGTGCTCCCCAGGCAGCCCCTTCCTCCAGCCACAGCAGTTCTCAGTGCGAAGAGCAGCACGTGGGCTTGGCCGGATGCACACGCAGCCCCCACAGCCTTCCCAGCATGGCCCTCTGCCCTGTCTCCTCTTCCTCCTGTCCTCTCCATCTCCTCTTTCTCTTCCCAGCATTGCTGGGACATGTCTGTCCCATCCACACACTCGTGATGGGACACAGATACAGCCTGGTTTGCTTGCTGCAAACTGAGCCTGGCTTGTCCTGAACACAGGTGGATGTTTGGAGCCCAAAATGTGGATGACATTGTTGAAGGGCAACCGAGAGGAGCAATTAGAGCTGATTCCTCAGCTCACAGAGCTGTGCTGTGCACCCAGCCTGCTGCAAGAAGGGGTGCTGTGGGCTTTGGTTGCTGCAGGCTGTGTTTGAGTACACAAGCCATGGGAGTGAGACACCAGTTGCTCTGGGAGAGGGGCTCCACAGGAACTTGATAGCTGAAAATTAAGGCTGGAGAGGTTTGAAGTCATCCCAGGAGATGGAGCCGTGAAACCCGGATGCAGAGCCTTCAAGGTCCCACTTGTTCACCTCAACCTGTCCAATGGCTCCCCCTGCTCCACCCCCACAAACAAGTGCCAAAGTCCTTCTCCATTTCTCAGCAGCCTCACAGCTAATCCCCTCCACACCCACACACGTGGATGAAGAGCAAACCCTGTCCATCTGCTCTCCCATGGAACCCCACTCATTCAACACTAGTCTAGAGGTTCTGGAAGTGGATCAGATCCTGAGAACCTCATCCACCCCACATAATGGTTCATGAGTTGGCTCTTTCCAGAAGGTGACAGCCCCAGCTCTAAGCTCTTCATGGAACGACCTCTAAAATCCAGAGGCCCCGCAAGGTTTGCCCACCTTGGTCTCCAGCACAGCTTGTAAATGTCACAGCATGCACACTTAGGTCACCCTGACAGCTGTCCCCAGCCCTTCCTCTTAGTCACCTCTTCCTTACTGTAATAAATTGAATATCAAATGGGTATTACTGCACTAATGGTCATGCTCCTAACCCTCTCATCAGCATTAAATTAGCACCCCTGACAATGCGCTGGAGGCGGCACCAGCAGGGCTGAGATAAGCAGCCATAACAAAAGGAAATCAATTCTCCATGGGAATGGCCAGCTCTGGGTGTCCTGGCAGGCAGTGTGTGTCTGTCCCACCACAGAGCCCATCTCCCCAGGCTCTCCACAGCAGTGATGTTCAGCACCCCATAAAGGACCTCAGCAAGGTTGGGACCAACAGCTGGGATCATCTGTGTGGGCCTGGGAGCCTGTGCCCATCCATGGTGCAGAGGGGATGCAGGAGACTGGAGTGTCATTAGAGGAGGTTGGGACTAAGCAAAGCCATGATGCCCCTACTGTAAACACTACTCCATGCTGGGAGCCAGGGATGTCTGTGGGACAGCCTCTGCCTAAAAACCGCATCTGAAATAGCTGTGGCTGTTTCTCCATCATGGTCCATCCCCAGCTGACATGAGCAGAGGTTGGCTTGAACCCAGCAGCAGAGGTCTCAGTGACGTTTTGATCCTCCTTGCTGGAAGGGGCTGTGAGGGGGGTCACCTACCTCAATCTTTCCACATCTTCCTGGAAAATGAGCAGGAAAGGAAAAGTTGCACCGGTTTTTAGAGATCATTTCACCACAGCTCAGGGTCTGGATGGAGCAGTCCTTGGAGCAGACACTGCCAGGAGGGCTCAGGCTCTCCTCACTCCCTGGAGAGAGGTGCATGGAAAGGAGGGACACACCCCCTTGGGAGGGGTTCCTGTTTTGAGGGAAGAAGAAAAGGACACGGACGTGGCAGTCAGGGATGTTCTGTTGGCCCTGCTAATAGAAACCCTCTGTATAAACAGGGAGAGGATCCAACAGAGATCAGAGATGGTTTTTCTTTCAAGAAAATTAAACATTTAAAACATTTGAGAACACACGCCCTCACCCCCCGGACAGTAATTAACTTCTTCCTGTGCAGAGCATGGAGCACTTTCCAAAAACAGAGCTAGATGGATTATTTTTCAAAGGAAATGTTGTTGAAAGGATCTTCTGTTATGTCCTAAAGTGGGAAAACAGTCACAGTGGCTGAGGAAGGGCTTGCTCCATGCATGTGCCACACTGTGGCTGCCTGAGGAGGTGGTGCCACTCAAGATGATGCTGGTTTGGGGGCCACGTGGTGGTTGAGCAGCAGCCATGATGTTTGATGGAAAAAAGTCCTTGTTTGGTCATTATAGGACCCTAAAAACCAGTGAAAAGTAAACCAGTCATCAACAGTGGAAAAAGAATCCCAAACTCAACCTGTGAGGGATGCATTGCATTTCCCCAACGTGACAGAGCAGGGCAATCCTGCAATGTGAGAGAGGAGATAAAATCAGGTGCAGATGCAAATATATGCAGCGTTCAAGGGATTTACACCCCATGTTCCCAAATGAGCCCATCTTCCTGTGAACTTGGGGAAGAGCTCAGCCCTGGTTCTCAGACCAGTAGCATGAAAAGAGGCAGCTGGTATGTGAGTTAAACAAGCACAGTGTGAATGACATCCCAGCAATAAAAGGGCTCCATGCTAGCCAAGGTGTTTGGTGGGAACAAAATAACTTTCCAGGCTGATCCCACCACTCTCCCTGAGCCTGCAGAGAGGCAGGAGCAGCACAGGGAGGCAGGGCTGGATAGAAATGGGTAAGAGCTGGTTTTGAGAGACAATCATGCTTTGTAGCAAAGCTTGAGGTTTGGATGTTTGTTTTCAGTGCAGCATTGGGAGGAAAATAAAACCCAACATTTTTTTGCGACACAGACTTGTGGGGAAACAGCCTTTCTCTGGTTGAAAAGGTCAGGCTTGCTTTCCATATCTCCCTCACATCAAAAATGTCCTGCAATCCCTGGAGCTCGGGAGAAAATTTCCTCTTGCAAAGTTAAGTGAGGGCAGGCCTGCAGGGAGAGCTCATTTCTTTTTCTAGTCCAGACTGAGCCAGTTGGAAGGAATAAGTCTGGGTTTGAGCACCCAAATGCCCTTTGAGGTCTGGAATAAAGTCACCACACGGCCGGGCTGCTCAGCGGGACCCGCCTGCCTGGCAGCTCAGGGCATCCCACCCAGGGATGTTGACTCAGGGCCCTGGCCTGGAGCAGGGGACAGCAGGAGCTGTCATCAGCCTGTGCCAGAGCAGCCCTTGTGCCTCTCCCTGGGGACAGCATCCACAGGGGTCTCACGTGGCCCCACAGAGCCGGGGGACTGCTCCACTTCTGGCATGGGAAATTATATGCTTGGGGTGGAAGCCTTTTGGCTCTGCTCCTGTAATGTTTCTTCATCCCTTTTATAATCCCAAAATCATCCCAAAGTTTCCAGATTCCCTTTGGGCATCTCTCCACTCTGACTTCATTCTACAGTCTTCCCTTGGCTGAGATTTAGCTTTTAGCATCTTCACTCCAGTAAGGATCCCTCTGTGTCAGCATTGCGAGGAGTTTTGGCACCGCTGACCAGAATCTCCCTCCTAATGAGACATCCAGTGCTCAGCCTGGGAAGATGGCAAATTCAGACAAAGAAAATATAATTCAAAGCGACAAGACAAAAGGATCTGTTGGATGGGGACCAGTGCATCTGGAGAAACATCTTTGTTTTAGAGGAAGAAGAGAGCAAAAGCAAGAAATAGAAAGAAAAGAAAAAGGCATCCGGAGCGGGATTGTTCCTGGCCTGCAGGTGTGTGTGTGTAGGGAAGGCAGGAAAGCCCTGTGCATTAAAAGCTTTCATTTCAGGCTGGCCACCTCTGGCTGTTCACACTCCCTCCTGGTGTTGTTTTCCCGTGCCCACAGGCACTGTGCTCTGTCCTTTTCTCTTTTCCCCACCATCTGCCATTGCGAATTCCCCCGAGCATCTCCCACCCTGGCGTAGAGTTTCAGCACATGTAGAAAACAAGAGGGAGAGAAACCCAAAGCCAACCTGTAACAGCATGAGGAGGGACAGGACCCAGCTGTGCCTGATGCCCATCTCAGTGTCCTCTGGCCTCTGCCATCGGGTGCTTTGGGGGCCTCTGGATGATGCTGGGGGCTGCCTGTCCCAGGCAGGGGCAGGGGGAGGATGGGGAATAGGGGGCTGTGCAAGCAGTGGGATCCTCTTTCCTTGTATGGCTGGGGCTGCCAGAGGCACAGTCCCCCCCTAACCCCATTGTTTCAAGTTACAAAGCTGCCCAATCCCACTGAGCCACCTCAGATCCAAGGAAAGAGCCGGCAGCTGCTTTGAAATCCAGACTGGAGTGTCTCCAGCAGACAGTGCTTTAAACAACAGCTGAGCTCCCTCCTCGTGGGCACTGCACCCCAGTACCCACCTCCCTGGGCAGCAGGGAGGGCACTTAGAGCGAGCACTCTTCTCTGACCCTTGCCATGGGGTAAGGGAAAAGAACTTTCAGACCTGGAGCAAGGCTCCCACAGCCCCCAGAGCAACCAGCACCCTCCTGTATCTTGTGTGACCAGTGCTCATCTCATTTAAGAGCCTGGGGAAGTCCCTGGGTCCTGGTAAGAGAGGCACGGGGATGCATTTTACATCCCAAAACAACCTGGTCCATTTTCCATGGCCCATGCCAATTGCTATGTCAGATCTCTCCTGCAGCGTGTGTCCAACTCATTGACTCCTGAGAAAACAATTATGGGAAAGGGTCTGGAATCTATGCCAAGCTTATTGTCCTAAATTTGATTTAAACCTTTCTGTGCCCATCAGTGCCTGCAGCACACTCTCCTGGGCCACTCACCCCTGAACTTGAGACACTCTGTGGTGATGGGAGCTGGGAGGATAGAAGGGGGAACAGGGCTGGCTGTCCCACGGGCTGATCCAATTCTTCATGCACAGTTAACTCCTGCTTGGATGGTCGGGAAGGAGAGCACAAGGCCATCGCTGGGACAAACTTGGTCATGCTCAGCCACATTCCTGCCTTCAAAAGGGTCCAGGGTGCCTGGGCCTCTGTGGACAAGGGCCCTGGGAGATCACATTACTCGGGGCTTTTGTGGCCTTAACAGCTGTGACGGGGTAGCAAAAACTGTTAGTGTGCAGGGCTGTGTGTGTGAGAGGGCCGGGACCATCCTCCCCAGCTCAGCCTGGCATTAATCCCCCAAACAGATTAATGATGCTTAGTGCTTTGAAGAGGAGAAAAGGAGATGGGAGACTAATTGGGGAGATCAGCACGACGAAAGCTGGCACATGCTCCCCCCAAAGCCCCAGGTGGTGGTTGGAAAATCGGCTTCTTCCTCAGGGAGCTGCATGGAGAGCTCAGCCTGCCCTGGGCACCACAGCAGGACAGAACTGTGTGGCTGAAACCTCTTCAGGGTGTCCCACTGACCAGGAAGGGGTGGCAGGGACCCGTGGTCGTGGCTCGGAGCACACCTGGAGCCGTGGATCTGTGCCTCCTGCTCCTCAGGGAATGCTGAGCTCCCACTGCACACTTGGCCCGTGCCAGGAGCCAGACTCAGCCCTGCTGGGCCGTGCAGCCCTAAGCCCTGGCACGCTCGTGCCGCGAGCAGCCTGAACCGATGCTGGCTGTTTGTGGAGCAATGCTGGCCCTGAGCCCGTGCTGGGCCCGTGGCTCCCAGCCCTTCCAGCTGCCAGCCCGCTCCCTGTGGCCCCCAGGGAAGGAAAAAAGCCTTCTGGGGGCTGTTGGGCAAAGAGGAGAGGATTTGTCAGCACAAACCAGTGAATCCACTGTGGGGGTGCATTGGCTGCCCCACGGGAGGTACCCATCCACACTGACGGGGCTGCAGGAGCAGCCTCATCCCTAAAAGCTGTTATACATCCTTCTGGCTGCTCCAGCCTCTTCACCAGGGTGGTCCTTCCCTCTCCATCAGCATCACACCAAGCTGTCACCTTCCTGCAGCTCCTGATGCCCGGCCAGGCTCTGACAGGGGTGTGAGCTGATGGTTTCCCAGGGCTTGGGCTGAGATTAGAGAGTGTGCTACGCTCTGGCATGAGGGTGCTCTGAGGGCTGCCATGGATCCTTACTTCACTAATTAGAAACATGCAGCCATCAGTAAGTTACCTGCTCTCCCCTTGACACCTGCATGAGAGAGAACCTTTCCCTCAGCCCAGCTCTGATCAACCCTGCAAACGCTTGGTGGGAAAAGAGCCTTTCATCCTCTCCAAGGATCCAGCCAAGGGTGTTTTTATTTGCTTTCATCATCCTGACCATGATTAATGCTGCAAGGACTGCTGGTATTTCCTCCATGCTTCTCAATAGCCCTTTGCAAAGGGCTGGCACCAGGAGAGCAGGCTGAAAGACCTCCTGAGCTAAAAAGCACATGTCTCTACATCATGTTCTCTGGGGCCAGGTTCCCAAGCTGGGGCTGCAGCAGACGTAAGTCTCTGGGTCACGGATGTTGATGAAACATCCTTCTCCTGAGCTGTCCCGGCCCCCCACTCTGCCTGCCTTGCAGCATCCGGACCTTTCAGCCCATCCCTCTTCACAAAGAGGTATGAAAGCTCCCAGGACCAATTTACCCCATGTGGGCAGCAGGGAAAGCATTTAAGGTTTTGAGGTGTATCAGGGCCACTGCAAGCAGGAGAGAAAAATAAACAAGCACAGGATCTCTTAGCAAACCAGCAGCCCTGGGAAGAGAAGCCACAAGAGTCCAGTGCTGGGTGGGTTTGTTCAGCTCTGAGCATCATTTTCTTGTATCAGACACAGGTAGAGCTGCAGCCTCCATGCTGGATATATAAACCCATCCAAAACCTGCACTTCAGCTGCCACAATTCCTAACTCATTTTTCTCCAAACCTGTCCTCTCCCCTGGTCAGTGGGTGGCAGGCTTTGCCACTCCCTCAGCCAAGAAATACCTCCCAGTTTGGGTCAGAACTGCCTTTCTCCTCACCCCGCTCACCTGATTGCTTCCCACTTCTCACCAAGAGGCTCAAACCACCTGCAGAGATGCTCTGGATGTGAAGAGGCATTTACAACACAAATGACTTCTGCAAAACTCTGCTCTTTGCATCATCTGCACCAAAATCCCGGTGGGAACCTTGTCCCTTTATCCCACACGCCTCAGTTCCCCATCCAAGCTTGGGAATGCTTTTCCCAGGGGAACGGGAAGAACCTTTGTGGACTTTGCCTTCCCCCCTCGGTGCTCTGGTGTTTCATTTTCACTTGACTCCCCTCTGTCCTCCCGTTTGGATATAGCTGTGTCCATCCCTTCCCCACTGAGCCGATGAAAGAGCCCCCTGCTCCCCCGTCACCCTCTGATGCTCCATCACAGTGAGCCCCTGTTTTGCAGAACCAGGAATTCGAGTGACTGCTGATGTTTTCAGGCTCATCTAACGACTTCCAGAGCCTTAATTTAATTTAATTACCATCCCCTTCTTATCTTAGTCATCCTGCCTGTGTTTATAAACAAAACACTGCCTCCCTGCCCCACGGCTGCAACCTGAGCGCGGCACCTCCCATCTGCACAACCCATTACATTCCTCTCCTGGCCCATCTGCCAGATGTCCGTGAGGAAGCCCGTGCAAGCCGCGACTGGAAAAGAAGACGCTGCATTAACCACTCAGCTTTCATCCTCCGGCCCAGATTTCCCCGGAACGCCTCCTTTTCTCCATGCCCGGGGTGAGGTATTTGTGTTGAGGTTACCCGGCCCATTCCCGGCTCTCCTGCTGGCGGTGGTGGTTCCCTCTGCTGCCAGCTCAGCCTCAGCCCTTCAGTCGCGATGCATATTCCAAGCAGACGGCCTGGCTGGTTGATTTTGGGGAAAACCAGGATGCTGTGACCAGCCAGGGTGGTGTCTGTGAATGCAAATATTCAGTGGAGAACACACAATCCCAGGGATCCTGCGAGTGCCAGCAAGCGAGGCGCCGTGGCCGGAGCTGTCACTGTGGTGACACAGTTCCAAAATGAGCCCACAGGTGGAGGAACAGTGACTCCCTGCTCAAACCCACTGCTCCTGGGAATGCTGGGGGTCCCTGCCACCCAGTCTGGGCATCTTTTTCCTGCACCATGGATGCAGGGAATGTGAGTGATGCTGGGGTTCATCAAGATGAGTGATGGTGCAGCTGACTCCATCCCTACCCTGTGAACTTCAAGGGCCTGTTTTTGAGGTTCTCCCTGTTTCCTCTAAAGGATGTCTATCCTCAAAATATGTCTCTTCTCCTCCAGGGAATCCTGATAATCTCAGCCACAGCTGAAGAAAGAGCTGGAAGTCTTCCAGTAGAGCTGTTGTTTGGTGTCTCTCATGACGTTGATTTTCAGCCCTTCTAGAGCCCAGATTCCTTTGATTTTCAGTTCTTCAAGAGCCCAGATTCTTGCCAGTCTGGACAAACATTGCTGAGATAACCCAACTGTTATAAAGGTGAGGTGAGCGCCTGCTAACCAAAGAGACTCTCGTAAACATTGGAACAAGGGACTTGGCTCGAATCAGGCGTAAAAACAAACTTTGGCTTTGACTTCAAAAGCCTCAGAGTTTAAAAAGCAGTTATGATGCAACCTCCTTTGTATGTGAGCAGGGATGGCAGTGCTGGGTTCTGCAGGAGGGTGGGATGGGCTGGCTGGCCCAGGGGGGCATTTGCAGGAAGCGCTGCAAGCCCAGTGTGATTCAGAGGCGGCAGGAACAGGGGAAAGGGCAGCCCAGTGTTTGCCTTCTGCCTCCTCCAGCATTAATGAAGCTTCTGAAGGGATGCCCTGGGAGTGGAGGTATGGGGGAGGAAAGAAAATGACTTGCTCTGTTTTCTCTCTTTACTGCAATACTCAAGCTGGTCCCAGAAATTTCCTCTGCAGAACCCTGGCTGGATGCAGCGTGGCAGAAGTGCAGGGCATTTGCTCTGATGAGATGTGTCATGTGGGATGAGACACCAGCTTAAAGCCCTGTGCTGGGAAGAAGAATCAACCAAAATGTAAAAATCAGCCCTTTCCCCATCACTTGGACCCCTGGCAGATTTACACCCACAGGGCAGGCTCTGTGTCTGGCCACAGTTTGTATCTGTTGGCCCAGCATACTTGGAATAATTGGTCCCTTCTTGCAGAGACAGCAGCAGTAACTTTGGGCAGCTATGTTTTTGTGACCTGCTGTCCTCACAGCACATCCCAGGTCCCAGAAGTCCCTAATTCATTTATTTCCATGGTGGTGGGTCCAAGACAGTCACACATCCCTGGGATCAAGGGAAGCCAACAGCACAGCCACAGCCAGTGCCTGACAGTATCTGTCCTGAAGATGTTTGTTTATGCTCTGCAATTCAGCCTGCAGCCAGGGGAATGTCCTAGTGTCTGCCATCTCAGAAATAAAAGACATTCTGGAAAGGTTCTGGTGTGTTTGGTTGGGTAAGAGCAAGCTGAAGTTTATAAGAAGGTAATTCTTCTGTTAGACTGATGGATAAATCAGGAAGACCAGGCTCCCTGGCAGTGCTGTGGGGCTTTCTGTGCTGGAGGTCAGGTCACAGCATGGATTTAGGGGAAGATTGGTTCAAGTCATTGCAAACAAATCCTTTCCCAAGAACTGCAGCCTCCACATCACCCTGTGTCCTTGGAAGGACCACTATCCCCATGAGCAGGGGCAGGTTAAACCTCATGGAAGAGAACTGAGTGGAGAGAGCCCCCAGTCCCCTGCAGCACCCAGGGCACAGCCACTCCTGCAGGGAGCAGACACATGGCACCACAAACAGCCTGAAGAGACCACACACAACCATTTTCGTGTCTGACATTACATTCCCTGCATGTTCACTGGGGTAAAAGAGATCAGAAAACGCTCTAAAATGTGGCCACAGCCTTGCTCTCTGCACAAGAGCAGGGCCAGAGCACTCCTAGAGCTGTTCCCCATGCTGCTCACTGGCAGGAAGGACACAGGTTTTTCCTATTATAGCTTATTCATGGGACTAATAAAGCCTCTTTAATCATTGTTCATCGCTTGTACACACACGCACACAAAGGCACACTCGGAGCTGAAGTGCAGAAGGAGTCAGCACCTGGCAAAGTCATTACTGGCCAGTTTAATTTATTTCTAATCTGATGCTAAGGAAGAGAAAAAGTTAAATGCAAACTGCTGCCAGGAGAAGAACTTGGCCAAGTTGGAGGGAAAGCTGTGATGGAGGTGTGTAGAGTGGAGAGGGAAACTGAGGCAGAGGAGGGTGCAAATAGCTCTATACCTGGTGAGATATCCCAGTGGGGAGCCCTCATTGTTCTGGGGCTCTGAGGGGTTCCTGAGGTGTGTTATAGGGCTGAGGTGTGGACAGGGTACTGCATTCCTGTGGCTGTTTCCTCTTGCCAGGGGATGGAAACAAATATTTCAATGAAACTCAATTCCTTGGTACAAACTGCAGCTGCCCTGGAGCTCTCTGACAAGGACCTTCCCAGCTATGCTTGAACTGGACTTAAAACTGCCTGGGTTTTACTTAAAACTTGTGTGCAGACTACTGAGTTTAGTAGAAGTTGGAGCTGACTAGGCCCCATCTCCTCAGGCTCCCCACCCCTTCATTTCAGACATCCATCAATAAGTCTGGCTGCAATAAAACCTTATCAACCCATAAAACTCACCCTCCTGAGCACATATTGTGGCGGCAGGGCTGTGATAAGGGGTTCAAACACAGGAAACCGCAGAGGGAGCTCAACAGCAAAGGCACTTGAGGGAGGTCCTACATAAACAATGTCCTGCCTGTGCACTAAGCAAGGGACAGGGCCCATCCCTGTGGCAGCTTTCCATGTGTGTCTGTGGGCCTGATGGAGATGGGCCAGGATCTCATGGTGCTGTGCCAGGCACCATATCCCATGGGTCACCACCCCTTTTGGGGCTTTGGGTCCCACAAAAATCCCATCAGGTGTGCCAGGACAAGTGCAGCTGGTGGTGATGGCAGCTGCTGAGCCTGGCGTGAGCAGTGAGGTTACCTGAGGGAATCACATCAGGCAGAGTTCAGTGAAACCTTTTCTCTTCCCTTTTTTGGTGTTTTTTTGGTTTTTTTTTTTTTTTTTTTTTTTTTTTTTGTTTCTTCTGGAATAACACATAAAGTTCAGCAAATATTATTCAAATATTTGTGAAGTCAAGGCTGGTATCCTCGTGTCTGACAGCAGCTTCCTTGTGTCCTTTCTCTGAGCTTGGAAAGATCAACCCATCTGAAAGGAAAATACCTCAGTGACATGTTTACTTTTTTCACAGCTTGTTTTCTTGCCTGGATAGGAAAGCCTGAGGCCATCAGTGTTTAAATCTGGGTTTAAAACCCGCCAGCCTATTGTGGGCTGACAGGTGGAGGCAGAGCTGTGGTATGCAAGAATCCCTCACCCCGAGCTCCCAAATATTCTCTGCAGAAGTTAAAAGATTTCATGGCAGTTAGTGCAGGGGGATGGGGTGTTCCAGTCTCCATTTAAATTTTTCAGATGACTTCAGTGTTCTTTCCAGCCCAAAGTTATATCCTTCTGTATTCATTCATTTGATCTTATCCTGGTTTTCCTGTTGGCCCAGGAAACCCTCTTCCCTCTCAGTCCTGATATTTAGGGATATCATCATCCATCAGCCAAAACTTTTCAATACATTGTGCTAAAATAAATAACAAAAAATAATACAAAATAAACTGAACTTCTCCACCCTGTCTGGACAAGCAATATTTTCAGGCCCTGAATCACTTCTGGGGCACTTTTCCTGGACACTCCCAATGTGCCACCCTCCTCTTGGCAAGGGGACACCATTGCTGGGGACATCTCCCTCCCTGCTCTCACCCCATTGTCACAGGCACAGGAAATGCACCCTCCATCCTCAGCCCACCACAGCCAAGGACAGCAGGGGCCCCCACAGCTGATGGGGCTCAGTCAGAGTTACTGCAGGTCTTTGGAATCACAAATCTGGCCCTGGGAGCCTGGGTTACCCCTGAGGGACCACAGCAACGTTTCTAGATGCTGTCCCACTGAAATAAAGCTAAAGGTCATGGTTCTGCCATGGCTTTCACATATTTTCCTTTCCAATAAGGAGGTTGTTCCGTCCTATAAATCACACCTTCCCTTTTCCTAGAATCTCCTTGTTGTTGTACTAAAAAAGACCATTCTGGTTTGCACCAAGCTGAGTGATCTGGCTTACTTTTTAGCAGCTGTCTAAAAATGTCACCAGAAGAATTTTATTTTTTCACTTAACAGGTTAAACTAGAGAGGCTCAAGAACCAATCACTTTGCAACCCCACTGTGAACCCCACACACTTCCCCAGGGCAGCTTCACCTCCCAGCCCCACTTGTCCTCCCATCAGGTGAGCTGTGATGGCTTTGCATTGTTAGAATTTATCAATTTATCTGAGCAGCACACTCCACGCCAGCTCTATTTGTACCACGGCCTGACGCCAAATCAAACCACACAACCAAGGCTGTGGCATTGACAAGATCCTCTTTATCAGTCCAAATCCTAGCCCTGTAGAAATGAAGACGTTAGCAGAGGTCTATTTTCATCATTTTCTGGGATTGGCATCAGCTACACCCCTCTTTTAATTAACAACATGTTGCTTTGTATTCAAAGCCATCTCAGTATTTCAGCAGTGATGGATGCCAAGCTGGCAGCCTCCAAATAACCCAAGGGGCCTCATTGCCCTTTGCAAAATCCTGGCTTCATTCTAGAGCTCCTCCCACAGCCCGAATTGAGGAGCAGGGTTTGGGTCTGGGACACCAAGACCCCCATGCTGCCCTTCAGAGCACACCCCTGTGCTGGGGTGGGCACTGCTGGTTCCTCCTCCCTGGGGAGCAGGACCCAGAGGCAGTGATGCTGTGGAGAGGGTCTCACTGTTCTTTGCCAGCTGTTTTCCTTTGTGAGTGGGGTGAGGATTTGAACTCAGCCCGTCCCAAAGCTCCCAAGCATTAATCTAACAGGGTGCCTCCGTTTCCATGACCCTATTTCCACCCTCAGCGTTACACTCCACTCCAGCTCCGTGAGCTGTTCCAGATGTTTTGGAAAACCCCTTGCAGTTTGGTAAAAGCTCCAGAAAACAAGATAATTTCTCCCATCAGACAGATCTAAAGGAGGAGGAGGAGTAGCAGCAGAGGATGTGAGGAGCAGAGTCATGGTTGGATAACATCTCCCCAGGCTATGATCCACATCACTACAAAACAGGATTGATGAAGTGCTGAGGCAGGTCAGAGCTACCACAGATCTCTCTTGAAGATGGAGGCCAAACCCCTGCAGTCCTTGTCCTTTTCCATCAGTGGGAGTTTTGCCCCTGGCTGCAGCAAATGGCATTTCCCTCTGAGCCTGCTCCACAGCCCCGAGGGGTTGGAAACCCACCATCAGCCATGGCAGGAGCAGGGAAGATGGATACAGCACATTCTGGAGCTGCAGCTCTGTCCTCAGCTCCTGAGCGTGCCTTGGCTTCTCCTGAGCTGCTACTGAGATGCAGATGGGATTCAACCCCAATTCCCAGAGCTGCTCTGTGAGCAGAAAAACTGCAGCCAAAGCGTGGGTGGGTCTGGGTGGAGCCTTCTGTGGATTAAACCCCTTGCTGGACCCCTCCATCCCCCCACACTGTGCTCTTCCTGCCAATTTGTGTCCCTTCCTCTTGCTGAAACCTTGCACTAACAAATGTTTCATTCATAAAGCATCCCTTCACCTCCCATGCTGAAATTCTCACGCTCTACTTAGTTCTATCCATAACTATATAGAATCAAATTATGTATAAACCCAGCACCAGAAATAGAGAGGGACTAAATCAACAGCCTGGATTCAGCCTCCACCCAAGCCAGGAGTTGCTGGAAGCTGGACCTGCCTCCAGACTTTGTGGCTGGAGCCCATCTGCAAGTCTAAAAGCCAAAATGAAAATAGAGAAGAAACCAAATGATATGGCATCTCCTCGTCTTGACCACAGGCTCCCTGGGGCAGGGGCTGTCTGTTTGTTTGTCTCAAGAAGAACAATTTCACTGTCTGTGAACGAGGAGCTGGAGCAGGGTCAAGAAGCCTCACTGCAGGAAGGGGCAGAGAGGAGCAGAGCTCATGAGGGGGAGGTGGGCTTGCTGCTCCTCCAGCTCCAGAGGAGCTGGCAGCAGGATGGGCAGCAGACTTGGCTATAGGGAAGGCCATGATCCCCCTTCTTCATTCCTCAGCATTACTGTGAGCCTCAAAATCTCCAAAAAAACATTGGTACCATTGGTTATCACCTCCTTGGCTCCCTCCTGGCTCTGGGGTGTGACAGCAAGGCAGCTTCTCCTGGACAGCAGCTGAGGAAGAGGATGGAGGGGAGCCAGGCAAAGGAGAGAGGTGTTTGGGCACCTCTCGGCCCCTGGGCAGGTCAGGGCTGGTGGGGCCTCCGGTCCTTTCCAGCTGAAACAGTCCCACCCTCACTGAGCTGCCACTCAGCAACTTAAATGTGTGCCTCTCCTTTCTCTCACTTTGAGCTATCCTGGTCACATCAGGAAACAAATGCATTTGGTTCCCTAAATGGGACATGGTTTTTTTGTTATCGTCGTCATTTTTCTAGTTTCGGTCTTTGTTAGCAGCCCTTCCTCTTCCTCCCTGCTCTCTGAAATAGCAAAAAAAAGCTGCATCCTCCTCCCCAGCTGCCTCTTGTAACTGCTGCAACACCCAGCACCTCTCCTCAGCCACCAGCAGCAGAGCCCACGTGGACAGGACCAGTGCTCCAAGCTCAAGGGTTTGTTGAATGGGTGGCCTGAAGCAGACACGTGTGGGGTCCTGCTGCTACTGGTACCTTTGGATATGTGCCAGGCCCTGCCAGGCTGAAAATGTCCTTCCTACCCCTCACCCCGTGTCATCCCACCTGCTCCCAGAGCCTGGGATGGGGAGTGGACCTCACATCCCTTCTTCTACTGTCACTGTCCCTCTGATCAGCAGGGCAGATGATGAGCTGCTGCTTCAGTGCAACAGGACCAAGAGAAGGAAGCAGTGGAGGTACAAGGAATGAGTCAAATACTCAGAGGTGGAGGAAAGACATGCTCTGGCTCCCAGAGCTGCAAGTCTCTCAGTCCATAAACCCTTTTCATTGACCAAACACAGCGTTTCTCCCCAACAAATGCCTCCAAACCTCCTCTAGGCTCCCTGGTGGTCTCCTTGGGGTGGAGTTCCCACTTCTATCAGCAGCTCCAGGAGCCCAGCATGATGCCATCTATTGTGTCCCAGCTCTGGCCACCAGTGATCCGCCTGGAGGAAAAACTGCTCATCCTGGTTGGAGGCAGCACCATCTCTGCCACCCTGATGGACAGTGGCTCCTGGACAGAGCTCCCCAGGCTGGCTGCCTGCTGGGAAGGGGCTGTGCTGGCTCTGGCCTTGGCACATCTTCCTCCCGGGTAAGCATTATTTGCACTTCTCTGTGCCTGGGAAAGGGCTGGGCTGAGCAACGGGCGGGAGGAGGCTGAAATGTTTGTGATACTGATGGTCTTGGGTTTTTTTTATTTTTAGAGTTCTTCTCTTCTCTCCTCCTTTGGTGCCAGTCACCATCTGACCCCAAACTGAACCTTCTCTAGGACCCAGCCTGTGGGACAATTGTTTTCAGGTGAGATGAGGATATCAAACAAGGGCATGGAAAAATTTTATGAAGTCAGAACCTGACTATGACTCCTCATGTTAATAAGTCTCAATAGAAAATGGCGAGAAAGCAGGACTACACAAATTCCAATGTTCTCCAGAGCCGAACAGTCCTCATGAAACCTGCCAATAGCCAGAAGGGCTGCAGAACACAGGAGACAACCATGACTGGCTGCTCCCTGAACCCCAGAGCATCCCCAAAACCTCACAGGTTGCCTCCCTCCCTCTTTCCACTGCTCCAGGCTTCCCTCTCCTCTGCATCTTCTCCAAACCCACCTGTGGGCACACGGCTGTGGCTCCAGCCCACGCGCTGCTGCCCGGGGCAGGAGCACAGGCTTTGATTCGTGGAGCGTGGCCCGCCTGTGCCGTGCTCGGGCCTGTTGCCACGTGGGTCCCTGGCCAAGGGGCTGGCACGGAGCTGGCTGGGGGAGCATCAGCAGGAAATGGTCGTGCTGTTACCTGTGTGCACAGCCGAGCGCAGGAGCGGAGCACACAGCCAAGCTGCAGCCCCTCCGGTGATGTGCCTCGTCCTCCCCCTCTGCTTTGGGGCAGTAAATCATTCAACATGGAATAAGAGCTGCTCAGACTGAGGAAGAATGGCTCCCAGAGACAAACCTCACCTGGGAAGCTGCTGGGAAGCACTTCTTTATTGGCAAGAGTTAGCAATGGGGGATGAAGGGGGATTTGACAATGTTGACACTGCTCCTCAGGAACCAGGGGACTCAACATAAAAGTGAGCAGAGAGTTCATACATAACCTCCCTCCCCCTGAGGATCTGTCATTGCTGAAGCTCTGAGCCACAGACCACCATGGAGGGACAAGCAATACACCCACAAGCCAGCTCTGAGGAGCACGACAGGGCCGAGTGCCAGCTCTCCTCCTTCTCCATCAATCACCAGGAAGAGGGAGACAGATGTCTCCCCAAGGAGTTTGGAAGGAGCAGGATAAATCAGGTCCCTGCATATACAACAGGGCAATTATTTACGGATCATCAAATATTGGCTCTAAAAACCCCAGGCATTAAACAGCAGCCTGTGCCAGTGTGTGTGTTTACCTTCTGCCTGCACCTCACAGAGCAGCAGCGATGGGTGACGATCAGCACCAGCCATGCCCCAAACCCACCACTCCTTTCCAGCTGGTCAGGGCAAAGGGAGCTACTCTGACATGGTTTTACCACCTTCTCACTGGGGAATTGAGCAGGAAAGGACAGTCCTGGCTCACCAAGCATGGCAGGATAACAGTGCAGCAGGTATGGGTACGGACCCGCTGGGATGTGCTGGCTGCAGGGGTGTTGTGTCAGAGTACATGAAGCTGCCCCAAGCCAAAGAAGGAGGGGTAGGTATAACCTGATCTCAGCCACTCTCTGCCTCAAGGCTTTCACCTCTGGAAGACCCTGGCTCAGTTTCTGGCTGAGCTTGGCCATCCCCTGACAGGAGCAGCAGCAAGGTGGCAGCAGGCAACGCCTGGTGCGATGCCCTTATAAGAGCAAACTCGAGCTCCTGATCATAAACGAAACCCTCCTCTTTCATTTACTCATCTGGCCTGGTGGTGCTGGGACTGATAATGCTGGTTTCCTTTTAAGCAGAGGCCAGTCATAAATAAAATAAACCAGGCATGCTTTGTGTTTCCATTCCCTTGCCTTTCATCCCTGCTCCTCAAAGCCGCGGAAGGGAAGTCCTGAGCGGGGAGCAGCAGCCGGGGACAGCAGCGGCTCCAGGCTTGGCCTCAGTTGCACTTGTGTGGGTTCATGGCCCTGTCAAGGGGTGGGATCACCTCCTCCTTTCCACCAGGGTGGGGAAAGAGCAATGAGAGGCAGAGACCTCACTTGCAATGAGTTGCATTCACAGCACTGTCCAGGACAGAACCAGGCTCCTTTCTTTACCATCCACAAGAATAAAAGCAGAATTCTATACACAGCAGCTACCCAGACAGCTGCTGGAGGAGAGAATATGCCCTTCCCTTCCCCAGCACCAGTGCCTAACTGGGAGGATGATGGGATGTGCTAACAGGAGCCCAAAGAATGGAAAATTTGACAAACACATCATTCCCAGAAGCTGCCAGCGCCGAGGCCGCTCTCGTTAGCGGGGCTGACACCGCAGTGAGGGGCAGGAGGCTCAGCTGGCCCAGCAGCGTGTGCCGGGGTGTCAGCTTCCCCTGTTTCTCTTGCCACCTTACAGGGTGTGGTGTTTTCCTTCGGTGCTCTCTGATGAGCTGCCTCGGGATGCTTGGGCTGAGCAGCTGCACGGGGCTGCTGCCAGAGAGCCTGGAGTTTCCTTACAGCAGGGATGAGAGCTGCAGGCTGCAGCACTCACCCCTGTCCCAGAGCAGCAGCAGGTGTTGCATCAGACTCTTCCAGAGTTAGAGGAGAGTTAGAACCATGCATGAATTTTGTTATAATTTATCTCAGAGATTTGCCTGCACTCTCCAGCCCTCTCCTGGCCGGTTCCAGAAAGCACAGCAGCGTGAGATTGCAGAAATAGAGATACCAAAGTCTGTGGCACCAAAGTTTAACTCACGAAGATTTTGTAGTTATTTTCTCTCCCATACTAAGCCTGGAAGAGCATTCACACCATCCAGCCCTGGCACAGCACAGACACGGCCAGTCCCTTGTAGATAGCAGTGCTGGAGAGAGATCCCAGCTTATGGCAGAGCCATGGATCTGGGGGAAAGGGAATGGGGGAGAGCCAGCAAAGCAACATCCCAAACCCTTCCTGGGGTAACACATTCCTAAAGCAGCCTGGCTGGAGCACAGGGCTGACCCCTGTTTGCACGGGGGAGTTTTAGGAATTCCCTCAAGAAGGTGAAATGGCTGCAGAGGAGGTATAAATACTGCCAGGCAGCAGATAATCACGTCAGGAGAAGCCATGGACAGAGGTGTGCACCGAGGAAATCATAGCCCCTGATTTGGTCTGATGGGAAAAGGCTCTGTCTGGATTTGGGGTGACCCAGACTCATCCTTTGAGAAGGAGCTGAGCCTGCCTGAACACAACCTGCTCTGCCCAAGCCTTACCCCCATCCACTGATGCCATTAACATAATTATTTTAAACTTGACTTGATACTTTAGCTTGCAGACCCCTTCTTTCCTACACACAGGACAGCAGCTCTGCCTGGTGCTGCCCACCATCACTGTGAGTATCTCAGAATCAGCCCTTTCTTCCTGCAGTCCCTTGCAGGCAGCAGAAATGAGTAAGGAGTGATGATTTGGGGGCTGAAAACACAATATTGGGTTCAGGCCGTAAGAAGGGGAAAGATGCACTCGACGGATTGGAGGCACCAATGTCCTTCCTCCTTCAGCAGCCCAAGCAGTGACAGCTGGGATGTCCTGTCCCTGTCCTTCCAACAGCACCTCGGTGCCTCTGCCGCTGGCTCAGGGCTCCCTTGCACGTCCCAATGCTGCCATCTGTAGCACAGAGCTCTGCTCCTGCTCCCCAGCACAGCGCCTGCAGAGCCGGGGGCAGAGAGACCAGACCAGGGCACAGCTCAGCTTCACAAGGCTTGGCTTTCTGAGAGTCCAAATGGGCTAATCCTGGCCTGGGACTCAGCTTTTTCAGTCCCAAGAGACGCTCTTGGCTTCTGTGCCTGCTGAATTGCATTCTTAATTGTCTGCCAAGGGCACTAGAGCGTGGAATAGCAGTTATCATTCTGCTTATCTGCCAGAGATAAAAACAAATATTAAATAATACCAGCACTGTGGCCTATACATTAAGAGGATTTTTTTCCATCAAAGCCATGGATTCCTGTAGGACCAGCCAAGGACCATCACAGCCTCCCATGCAGACAGGGATGGGGACAGTGCTTACCGTGTTTAGGACATTTACACTGTGGAAAGGAGGGGGATGCACAACCATCCCTCCCTTCCCTAGCTTAGTTTCACAGCAGCACATGCTGACTGCCAGTGTGAAAACACCTCATCACTGAAATTCATTTCAACACTGCTCATTTCGTGGTGCATTTCCGTGTCAGGAAATATTGGACAAAGGCTCACTCACCCTGCTCCCAAATCCCTGCATTGTCCCCAGCGGAGAAGGGAAATGCGGGAGCGGGGCATGCTGAGCTCAGCATCCCGAGCCTCACCCGCCCCGGGGCACCACGAGGGGAAAAGCGACTGTGACAAAGCTGCCATCAGCTCATTTCAGGCCAGGCTGTGCCTCACAAAGAGAGAGACAAGATAACATGGAGAAAAAGCAATCTGCCATGGTCAGGGTGTAGCCGAGTCCCTGTTGGAGGCACCATTTCTCCTCTGCCACCTCCCTTTGCTCTGGACCTTGGGGTGGATGTGACTCCTGGTATCTCCCTCAGCTTTGGGAGTCCCCATCTTCCCTTCACACCTAAACCACATGTGACCCCTCTGGATCCCAGGGCTCCGTGGTGTCAGAGCACGGCGGGGCTGGATTAGTCCCGCACGCCTGACCGGGCTGACCCTGCCGGGCTCAGCGGGATTTGCTGCTCCCCGTCCCGGCAGTGCCCAGCGGCTCTGACAGGACACCTCAGCCCACTGGTGATGCCAATCCCTGCACACGTGGGCTCCTGGCCCGGCTATAAAACCCCTCTGTGCTGCAGCCAGGCTGGGCTGCGGGGCTGGCGAGCCATGGCACTGCGGGTAAGCGCTGGGGACAGAGGTGGCACTGCCCGGGCTGGGGGTGACAGCACGGCCCTGGCAGAGGGGACAGGAAAGAGGAAGAGAAGGGCCAGACAGGTGGAAATCCTGAATAACACAGGGGTGCTGTTTACAGTGCTGCCACTCTATGCCAATCTGGTCCAGGCTACTGCAAAACTGAGTTTCACGGTGCTCAGTAATGGGGTACAGGACAGATATTGTTATACCAGGGCTGGACTGGGGTAGTGCTGCCCTAATGGCAGCAATTGTCACTTGGAGGGCTATAGCTGCGAGCTGTGTGCTGCCCTCCATCTCTGCTGGGGCATCCAGCAGCAAAGAGGGAGCAGCTCTCTCCAGAGTGTGTCCTGCTGGGGCTGCTGTAATGATCACAAACTCAGGGTCAAGGCAAGGGGAACCTGGGTGCTGCCATCACCACCTGCTCTTTGAATCCAGAACTCACTGTCTGTGCCTCACAGGGGTGAACACTGATCAGAGCCTTTCTGTGGCCATGTGGGGTCCCAAAGCTGCCCTCCTGAAGTGGCCAGGCAGGAGGGTATGAGGTTGGTCATCGCTAACTCCTGCCCAAACGTCTCATCTGCTGCCCAAAAACTGCATATCCCAAAAAAGCATTGGAAATTGGAACTCATGACAGAAAAAGAAACAGGGGAGTTGAAGTCCTGACCTATAGGAAGGGACAAACAGGCACACAGCTGCCAAGCTGTGGAAATTTTCCTAATGTGAATAGGTTTGTGAGAGAGGATGCTCAGAAATGCAAGATCATTAGAGTGCTGAAGGAAGAAAAAAATAAAAAAAATTTAAAAATGGGGTGAAATGGCAAGAACTTATTAAAATGAGTTATTTAATAAAACTATGAATTATTCAAAAAGAAACATTTTCCAGCTCATTTTATGCGAGTTTAACTGTGTTGATGGGGAGAGCACGTGGAACAGGGATCAGGCAGGAACTGGTGGGAAGAATCAGCCGTGTAAAGCTGGATGAGCTCAGACTGGATGTCACTTTACACCTGTTCCTCTGCTTCAAAGCATCACATGAAGTTTTCTGCTTCAGATTTTGTATTGCTCAGGTGCAGAGAGAAGCAGAATATCTTTGTGTCCTGACAACAATGAAGGCATTCAAATTCTTCTTTAATTTTTTGCTCTTGGATCCCGCTCAGCTCTTTACAAAAGACCTCAGGGACAGCAAATCCCACCTCATCAACTGGATGTCATAGAGACTTGATTTCTTATCAGTTTAGAGTCCCTAATATTATTTAGAAGTGAGAAAAAGATGGGGAAGGAGGGTGTGCCTGTGTGGGAAAGGGAGAGAAAGAAATGTAAGGACTGAGTGGGGAAGTTCATCTCTGCCACCTTGCTGTGCCCTCCTCCTCGTCTGCAGTTTGAGGCCCTGCACCCAGAGGGAATCTGTCCTGGATGGAGCATCGTGGTCAAGGGTGAGACCAGTTCCAGTTCAAGCATGTAAGGATATGCTCTGCTCCCAGCTCTCCTGGCTCACAAGGACCTGAAGCATCATTTACAGCTCCCCATCCCTTTTCTCTCACTGTCTTAGGTTTGAAATTAATTTGCTCTGTGATCCCGGGGATCAAATCGCTCTCCACTTTAACCCTCGCTTCTCCAGCTCCAGAATCGTCTGCAACTCCTTCCTCAACAGCCACTGGGGGCAGGAAGAGGTTAACAACACCTTCCCCTTCAAAGCAAAGGAGCCCTTTCAGGTAACCCTGTGTCACTGTTAGCGTTCAGGAACACACAACAACGGAATGATTTTATGAAGGAGCTTTATTAAAGAGCTCTGGGTGTCAGGGGTACACAGACCCAAATCTGACCCGACTTGGTTTTGAGCTGAACATGTTTTTTATACTCTATCATTATATAACTTACATATTAATTATTAAAATTATATTGTTTTATTGTATGCATTGATTTTACCCAAGCATGGATTTCTCATGATCCCCCCTCAAACCCCTAACACAGTTTGTCATGATTCTTTAAACAATAATTATATCTAATCACATCTAACAATTATTTTATTTATCATATACTGATTACACAGGTGCAGTTTCATATGATATTAGCAAGCATGAGGTCTAGCATTTCCCAGGGCCTACTTTTCCCAGGGCTTGCCAAGCCTAACTTTTTTTCTAACTCCCTGAATTTTCTATGATTTTAAAATCTTTTACTATCATCACACCACAGGTGTACCAGGAATAACCCAGCCAATTCCAGGGTGCTCCCCATTGCCTTTCCTGCCAGCACCATACTCAGCAACATCCCCTCTCTGGCTTTGTCTCCTGTTAGCAATCCTGTTATAACCTGGTGATTTATAACCAGTTCTGGCACGGACATGCAGAGCTCAGATAATCCCTGGACACTGCATTTGTTTTCAATTTAGGCTTTGCATTACCAGCAGATTTTGTTATCATGAAAAGAAAAACTCAGTTATTCCCTCTCTTTGCCCAGAGTGGGAGGGAGCAGTGTGTGAGTGTTGGCTCTGGCAGGAATTGAAGTAGGTGGGCAGATCCAGCAGCTCCCTGAGATGACAGAAGCAAGGTCCAGTGAGGCCCCATGAACATAACACAGTCTCTCTTTCAGGTTGAAATCTACTCTG
This sequence comes from Parus major, assembly GCF_001522545.3. Taxonomy (NCBI): domain Eukaryota; kingdom Metazoa; phylum Chordata; class Aves; order Passeriformes; family Paridae; genus Parus; species Parus major. The sequence goes on along the minus strand of NC_031783.1, from coordinate 11,751,462 downwards.
ACCAGGACTATTTCCACATTTTCATCAATGAAAACAAAGTCCTGCAGTACAAGCATCGGCAGAAGAATCTTTCATCCATCACCAAGCTGCAGATTCTCAATGATATTGACATTTCTTCAGTGGAAATCACCAAACAAGGTCTTTACTAGAGACCAGCCTTGGGACTCTCTCACAGACCATTCCCCCTCAAGCTTCTGATTCAGCCAAGGATCATTTCCTCCCCATTTTCACATGCCATCACCAAGCAGGGAGACAGCCACTTGTCCTCATAGTGGAAGGGATGGCCATTCCCATCACAGCCAGCCACACTGCTGACCATAGCCCAGCCCATCAAAGACCTTCTGCCCCTGCACCTTAGGGTGCACAACAGGCTTTGTAGCTCTGATCATCTTTGCTGCACATCAAAATCTGCCCTGAGTAGTGTGGACACCTGAATGCTACCTTAGAAATTGTGTTTGCCCAAGAGTAGGGTGTGAATGAGCACCAGTCCTCAGCTGGGCAGGTGGGGAATGTTAGGGGTGGAAAGGGACACTTCTTTCCAGGAACTGGGGAAGAATTATACCAGATGTGCCAAGGAAATCCCTGCTGAGACATCCCTCCCTGGGCAGATCAATCTCATCGTTCATCCCCTGCCAGTCCAGACACCTGGCATGAGCAAGGGCTGGTCACCAGGCAGGATGATGCTCCTATTTTGTGTGATTTTGGCTCTGGGAAAATCCTGCCTTTTTGTTTTGAGGGCTAATGCAAGGTGAAGGTCTCTGGTTTGCAGAAGAGTGTGACAAAATTCAACTTGCCAGGTGTTGCCAGGAATTCCTTTCACCAGCTGAGAGATGTTTGCTGAGCTCTACTCCTGCCAACTCCAGGCTTCTCAGACAGACCCCCAGAGTGATGTAGTGTGTCAGAGAAGGGCAAGAGCTGAGGAGACACAAAAAAGCAAATGGTTCCTCCCCCATGCACCAGAAATGCAGCTGGACTCCAAGCAAAAGGAACTGAGTTAACCAGGGTCTAGAAATTCTGATAAGCTTGGAATGAGGAGAGTGCCTGGGGATATGCATGGATAGCCTCTGGCTTTTCTCTGCTTTATTGTTTTCTTTTCTCCCCCTTTTTAGTTGTCTTTCAAAACAATCCAGTTATCCCTTGCACCCTCTTCTCTTTTCTAGCCTTTTCCTTGGAGCACAACATATCTCTGACTCCTTGACCAGGCCACAGCAGAGTAAAAGATGTTTTTTTTCGCTTTGTTTTAATTACACGCATCATAAACAGCATAATGTCACAGTGTTAAAGCTGAACAGGAATTTATTCCAAAAATGCAATTACAGCTGCCCCCTAATCACTCCTTTGTTCCTCAGATATAAGAGAGAACACATTCCTGATGGAAAAGGCAAAGATGATCCTGCCTTGACAGTCCTTTTCGTTGAAGAGAAATTACTTAATATGAAGTCAGCCCTAATCCATCCTTGCCTTTGGATGAGATCTCTGAAGGTTGCAGCTTTGCTCCAGCCTTTTCTCAGTGCTCAAATTGGCCATTCCCAACACTTCCTTCTATTTACAGTTTCAAGGACTTGTGAGGAAGAGGTGGGTGTAGAAAACCATAACGCATGATGCCATAAACCTGACATTCGTGAATCTGTTAAGGAGTTTGCAGTGTTTTTCCAGACTATCAAGAACACTAATGGGAAACCATCCTGTTCTTGTAGCAAAGAGCTCATTTGGAACACAGAATGGTGACAAATGGTACCTTTTGCCTCCAAAAGGAGCAGAAAACATGTTTTGGAAATGGCAGTGGTCTTGATGGCAAGTCAGGAAAGTTGGAGATGACGAGAACTTCCTCTGGCCTAGAATAAATCCATCACCACTGGGACAAGAGAGTTGACTCAAATTCTGGTTGTCATGGTATAACCCAAGGCTCCAACAAACTTTGCTCTCAGGGACATGCCTTCAGCAAAAGAGGCACAAACCCAGGCAAAGCCAGGCCTGCTGGGAGCTCTGTGACATCCATCTGATAATGCTGAGCAGCATTTGAAAGAAATTGTCCTTTCTGTTTGTGCTTTTCTGGGGGCTGATAAAGACAGATCATTTTTCACAGAGGAAAAGTGACGAAATGATTTATAAGGGTAATATTTTGTACTTATATGGCCACCAGCTGCATCCATAGCCACTGCTGCAAAAACACCCCACAATTTCATTGTTCCCCAGAAACGAGCACAAAGGACCACAGACAAACAGGGAAAAAGCCTTTCAAGTACAAATAAATAAAGAGATGCCACAAAAAATCAGGCAGAGGCAGAGATTATGCCCTGGACACATCCCCCCCCAGCTCCTGCCAGCAGCTGATCTCACTCCATTGCCATCCTCACCAAGAGAGCCCAATCTCTCCTGACACATCCCCAGCTCTGCTGCTGCCTTCAGGGTTTTATCTGCTGCCTCCTCCAGCCAAAACACAGCCAAGGGTGAAGGGGGGTGGAAGAGCAAGAGAGGTCTGGGAATCTACTGCTGGAAGCAAAACTTCAGGGCTGGCTGTTTATAGCTGTTTTGCAGTTTTATGGGGAATGAGATGCCCTCCAAGTCTGTGACCCTCATCTGTCCCTCGAGGAAAAACTCCAGAAAAAAATTAAGCCTCACAATTACAATGGTCAATTAAACTCTCTGGAGCAGGCCTGGAATGCCAGACTTGCAGAGAGGCATCATGTGCTGGTATTCAGGGGATCAAAGAGAACAAATTAATCCATTCTTCCAAATTTCAACCAGCCTTCCTGTTCATGGTTGAAACTGGGGGGAGAACTGATAGACACAAGCTCCAGCCCAGGGTATTTTTGAAGAGTGGAGGTCTTTTGAAGGGGAAGGAGCTGCAGCAGCTGGGGTTGCAGCTCTGGAAGATTCCACCACAATTTCACTGCCCAACCTCAAGATTAAGCTCCCTTTTTTTTGCTGTGGCCAGGTTCTGCAAAGGAGCCAGCTGGAATGTTCCAGAGACAGCATTGCTGTGGGGTGGGATAGGGACTGTCCCAGTCAGGATCTGCAGATAAAGCAGCAGATGCTGCTTGTAAGACTTACACAAACCAGGAAGGGAAACTTACACAAACCTGGGAAAGAGAGGTGTCTCTCAGGAGGCAGAACTGACAGAAGCGATGGTCTCCCACATTTTCCATTTCCCACCAGTTCTCCTCATTTGGACTGGGTCTGCAGAGCTCAGAAATGCTCTGGTTCATCCCCAGATCAACAAGGGGAAAGTCAGGCACATAATCCTTCGTGCTTGAGCTGTGCCAGAACTCCAAGGGCCAAGAGCCCCTCTGGCAGTTTCACAAATCTCCTGTGGAGCATCTGCTGATCCATGAACTGGCAACCACCACACACCCCAGCAGCAAACTCCAGCAATTTCCTCACAGGCTGGTGAGCAAACAGCTCCCTCATCAGCCACAGTCACATCTCACCAGCACAGCAGCAGCCTGGGGACATGGGGCTCACTGACACCGTGCCAGCCTCAGCAAGCAACAGCTGAATTTCAGCCTGGGTCCTGCCTGCAGCCAGGAAAGGTGGGGAGTGGGGGAAAAGGGCAAGGACTTGTTGCCAAGGCAGTGACAAAAATGTTGGGGAAGTTCTAAAAGAAGAAAGCCACACAGGCTGCATCTGCCCCATACTCACTTTGCAACTTGATACCTTTTCTTTCAACATGATCACCCTTCTACAAAAAAACCCAAACCTAGCAAACTTGATGCTGAGGGTCTAGCTACTTTCTCAATGCTGGAAGGCAGCTCTGGTGAAGAAAGGCAGGAAGAGGAGAGTTATTAACCATTGAACTAAAAATTCCCTTTCTCCTCCCTTTTTGATGCCCCCCTGAGCATCTCCTGATGGACAACATCTGGGCTGCAGCAGAGATTTTCTTCACTCACACCAAGCAGATGTGTTGTGGTGTGGTGCAGCTCAGTGACCCTGGCCCCTTGTCTATGGCATCTCTAATTTCCCCCATCCCCCAAGGGCTGTTTTCCCAGCACAGAAATACCTGCTAGAAGTGCAGACCTTATCAGCAGGGACTTTCTGCATTGCATCTCTGAGTCCTTATCTAAGAGGTTGCTTTTTCAACCCTGGTGGGCTGTCAAACTCCTTAAATGTTCGGGAGTCACAGGTGTTTGCTGGCAGGACTGAGGAACACGGAGGGCAAACATTCTGCCTTTTTCAGAAGAGTGTGAGGAAAATAAAACCAGAGGAAAGGAGAAGTAACTCTCAGTTCTGGTGGGGGAGAGGAATTTCTGAGGCTACAGGCAGCCCCAGAATGCAGCTAGAAAAGAGTCTCTGCTGGAAAGCAGAGGGATGTTTCTCTCGGTGCAATTAAAGAGAAGTTTGTAAACCATTTTAACTCACAGCATCTCCATCCAGAGCCAGCTCAGACAGAAAAGCACACCTCCCAGCCCTGATTTTGTATCTGTGGTGGCAGGTAACAGCTCCAGACATGAAAGGCTGGAGAAGGATTATTTTCTGTAAGAAAGGCTCTGGTCTAGAAGTTGAAGAATTGGAAGCTGATGGTATCATTTTATTTGGCAGCTGGGTTATTGTGCATCAATACTGCCTGAGGAAAGAGTGACAGAAATTAGCCTGATGGCCAGATTTGCTGGCCTTCCAGTCCCACAGTCTGTCCAAGACCCAATTGCCAAACCTAGATGCAATTTATCATTTTATTTCTTCAAGCTATATGAACATCAGTAGCCAAATCTCTGGTTTTAGGAGAGCACAAGACAACAACCTACAGAGATCTGGAGGTTTTCTCTGCACCATCACATTGTTGTAAGAGTTTTGGGGTCTTAAAAAGCACTTTAAAATATCCAAGTAAACTATAAAAAGAACTATCATAACACCCTTGTGCAGGTGAGGGAACCAAGGCACTTGCAGGAAATGAGAACAGAAAAGGAAGGAGGGAAGCAGGAGTTTTTGTTTCCAGCCTGGTGCTCTCACCCTGACCCTGGAGCCTATGGGTAGGTGGGGCTGGGGCTTTTCATCATCCACCAAGCCTTAATGAGCCAACAGGCCCCGTGATGAACCCCTCCAAGCTGCACATCTGAGCCAGCCCCTTGTCTCCAGTGAGGCCCAGGGCTGCTGAGCAGCTCACCAGCCCAAGGAGTTTCCATCCACCTGCACACAGATACCATCACTGCTCTCCCACACTAATCAGCATTTTTCCGGCTTGTTTCATGCTCCAGCCCACAAAATTATGGAAGAACCACCAGCAAACCCTTCATTTTCTTCCCCTTCCTTGATACATCCCTTTTCCAAAGGCTTAGAAACTTCTGTGTGATGTATGGCATGAAAATCTGGTTTCAAAATTGGGAGTAAAACTGAGATGCAGCTATTTCACCTTGTCACCTCCTCCGCCTTTGTGCCGAGCTACAGTTATTGTCAGCTTTCATTTCCTGAAGTTCCTCTGAGCTGTGAACACACACTGGAAACAGAAAGACAGATGCAGTCAGTGATGAGAGGACAGTGATTGTACTTCCAGTAAATTGCCTGAGCCTTTCCACATGAGTCACTGCGCAGAGAGAGGTGAAGCATTAGGGAGAAAAGTTTGCAAATGATCCTGACAAGAGTTTAACAGCCCCTCAAAGCCTCTGCCTGCCTGGTTTTCTTTAGTTGTGGGGATTCCTTCTGAAAGGCTGCTGAAAATAAATAACAACTCACAGATTATCTTATACCATCAAAACACTGGAGAACATTCAGAACTAGAGTCTCACCTCTCCCTGCTTCCCAGCTGGCCCTCACTTGAATCCAGAGAGCACAAATCCTAAGAATTTCCTGATTGCGAGTATAAAATATAGGAAAGCTGATTTTTAAACCCATAACACTTGACTCTTGACTGATAGCAAAGCCATCACTAAGCAAATAATTGTTGCAAATGTGCTCAAGTTCTGATTCTTACTGCAACCTGATCCCCGAGGTATCTGCTTTGTGACAGCTACTGGCAAGCTATCACCTAGGCTGAGAGCAAGTTATTTCACTCAGAAATACAAACTCCCTCCTATTGTATGCTCCAAAATCTTTATCTCCTCTCTTATACTACCAGATCTGGGCCCTGAGAGTGGGTTTTTTTTTTTTTCTGCAGAGCCTTTCCTTCCTGCCTCCCCGCATTTTTCCTCTGCAAGCCTCTGCAGCTGGGAAAAGGCAAAACAGTGGCAAATTTAAAGCCTTTGTCAGACTTTTTCATCCCCAGATGGCAATCAGCTGATGAAACCCAGGAAGATTTGTCATCTAAAAAACCCTTTATTAGCCTGTTGCACCTGGGTATAGAGCACCACGGAAGATGTATTGATATTCAAAGGTGGAGCGTGCAGGTAGAAGGACGGAGGGAGGATTTAACAGCCCCTGCTCTCAGTGCTGTTTCACCTGGCTGTCCACTCCTTGGAAACATCAGTGGCAAACTGCTTGGAGTCACAACAGGATGAAATGCAGCCCCACAAACCTGTTCTGACCACCAGATTCCCCCAATCACCAAATCTGCTTGTTTTGGGCTTTGCTTTCAGTCTAGCTCTAAATATTCCTCCCCAGGGTTTGTGGTGACTGTACTGAGCAAGAGGGTGAGAGCACCACACAAAACATGGACATGGAGGAAATCCAATTATTGCTTCAGAGGGTCCTAGATCCCAGCTCCAGGGAGAGAGGGGCTGAATGAATGCAGTGTTAGAGGCTGCTTTGCATGTCAGCTGCCTCCTCCGCCAAGTCCTGGCACTCTTCATTTCTCAAAGGCTTGACCTGATGCTCATTATCACTTCAAAAACCTCTCTGTAAATGTGTGCAGTGATTTAGGGATCCAAAGCACTGATTTATGCTTAAAACACTCACTCTGTTACTCATTACACATCCATTCAGGATCCTCCATTTAATGAGAGAGGGTCAAGTTCACTTGGTGGGGCTCTGCAGGAGCGTGTTTAGCCCTGCATTCCTTGTTTAGCCTTCTACCTGCCTGAGCTTCTGCAAAAATCACAAGCAGAGACGTTAGAAAGACAGAATTTTCAATCACTCCAATGCCAAAATGGTGTTTTATTGTTCTTGAGCTGGTGAACATTGTATTAGACAAATTCTTCTGTGCAAAATTATCTTTTTCTTTCAGCCACTACATTTCCGGAGCAGTCAATCTAAAAGGCGTCCAATAAAGAGGACAGAAGATATGGAATTTGGCACATATCTGTTTATGAAAACAGACCAGTGAATATTCTCAGACATAAAAATGCACATTCTCCCTATAAAATCCTCCAAAGGACACTGGAGATAGTTTAAATGTTTTATTTTTTGATTGAGGGAAGACTAGTGGGAGAATGAAGATTTTCACTCTCATGGAAGTAATTACAAACAACAAACATCAATTCCCAGATGTTTTTTATTTCCTTTGCTATCTTATTTTCAAAGAATCTGAAGTGCACTTGGCATCTCCTTTGTATTGCCTTTGATTGTGAGCAGCGCCGGCCTCTTATCTCCTCCTGGATTCACAGCAGCATCAAAGCGCTGACATCTGTGAATGTCACACGGGAACTGGGATGAGGACCTGGACCACGGGGCCAGAAATAGCTCGTGTCACCCCCAAACCCGCGGTGCCAGAGCAGCACTGGCACGGGGAAGGAGCAGTCACCAGCAGAGGGAGCGGCAAAGCCAGCTCTGAGATCCCCGGGCCGGTGGCACAGAGGATTTGGGGAGTTTTGTTGCTGGGTTAGGGATTTATAAGAAAACGTCCCAGAGAAAAGTAGATTTTTTTTTTTTAAATGCAATATGAGTTAACGGTGATGTTGTTACTCTCTCCTGATGGCAAGAGAGGCAGGTTTCAGTATTAGTGGTGGTTAGAAATGCTCACACACAGCTTCCCAAGACCGAGTGGGCACAGCACTGGGGCAGATGTGAGGGATGGGGGAGTCTCCCTTACCCCAAGCTCCTCCTGTGTCCATGCCATCGATCAAAAAGTGTGAGAGGCAGAAGGGGTAAGTGGTGATGGAAGTGGGTTTTAGCCAGTGCTTTCCAAGGGCAGTCTAAACAGCACCTCCTGGCAAAATCAAGGGGGAAACAATTTCACCAGTGCTCACCCCCAACAGCCTGGAATGAGCTCCTAGCTCACCTAACACAAGCAGCACCATTGCCAATAGGTCCTGGTAGCACCAATCCAGCCCTGCTTGACTGAGACAAGCCCTAATTTTGTTTCAGCTCTGTGAAGTGGGCAATCACCATCCCACCTACGTGCTGGGCAAGCACAGGAGGAAAGAGCAGCTATATCCTCACCACAGGCCTTCACCTCAAACCGTGCCAGCTGAGACACATCAGGCATGTCAGGATGTGTGCTGGGAGAAAGCCAAGAGAGCCAAGAGCCCTTTGGTTGGGTGCCAGGCATCACACAGAGGTCAGGGATGCAGATGCACTGGGAACCACACAGGGCTCTGTATCCCCCAAGTCCTGGCAGGGATTTCCAGGGGGAAAAGTTTGAGTAGGGAGAGCACATGAGCTACTGCAAGTAGATGCACAACCAGAGGATTTTCTCTGGCTTCACACTCTCAAGGTCCAGCACAAGCTGGAAAATCCTCAGGGTTTCCTGAATTTACACCCATTTTTGGGACAGGCAGAGCATCGCTGCGGCTCTGTGTGATACCCAGCTCCTGCTGCAGTGGGAGCAGGGAGGTTGTGCTGAGGCAGCAAAGCTAAATTTACCCTGGCCCGGGACTCTGATGCGCAGTGGGCAGGGCAGGTTTGGGCACATGTAGCTGGCATGGGAAATGTGAGGTTTTTTGAGATTCTGGCAAAGCCCCAAAGTGGCTGACTCACTGCTCTCAGGTCAGTTGTTCACAGCTGTAACTCCAGTGAGACCAGTGGGTTATTTCTGATGTGCTTTGCTGTATGATCACAGCCCATCCCATTGCCCTTGCTGCTGAAGGATGGCTCTTGTCTCCAGTGGACTTCATTTAGCTCCCACTTCAAAGCTGTTCCGTAAGAGGCAAACCAACATGAAAAGGGTACGGTGTTTCTTTCAGTTGGAGATTCCCCATCTTGAGTTATCTGGTGACTTTGAACTTGTTAGAATCAATGAACTCATTATAATCAATGCCCTGTGCTCCCTGTCAGCTGCACAAAGTGTATGGATTCGTCATTTGCTGCTAGAGATGACTTGGCAGTTGTGCCAATGGATGCAAAAGCAGATTCATTCTAATTATATCGAACCATTGATTAACTTAGTAATTTAGTCTTGAAGTCCTAAAGGTTCCTCAGCAGTAAATCATGCAAGTTACAAATAAAGTACACCGAGGAGACAAAGAGGAGTTAAATGTATTTATTAGCTCGATCACTTGGATGGCAACTACCTGAACAAAACAAGCCCTGGCACATTTCTGCTCTCTCTGCATTCTGTTAAAACCCTACTAAAAATGTTGACTTAAACACCTCCATCCTGTGTTTTCCATGTGTAATGGCAGGCCTGCTGTAGGGAGGCTGGCAGAGGCTGGCAGGGGCTCGGGCACATGGAGATTTCCAGTTGCCAGCTCCGAGGCTGCTCTCTGTAGCTGCCTCATTGCAACAGATCTGTTTGCTTATGGAGCAGCTGTGAAACTGCCGCAGATTTTATGTATCCATGGGAGTATCCATGCATTTCACTGTGTGGAATAATGTGTACCTTGTGCTCTGGGCAACACTCTGCAATTACTTTGTGGAAGTTGTTTGTCTGTGAAATACACATACACAGGACTGGAGGAGAATGAGCAGTTACATGCTTAGAGCAAATGCATTCTCACGCAGGAGAGGTTTGCAGGCTGATCACATCCGCCTGCCACCTCCCCAGTGTAGCTCCACCACTGATCTTCCTTTCATTTCACGTAAGGCTGACCAAAAATGTTTACTTTATTCTTTCACATGCACAGAATAAAAAGGATGGGGAATTTCCCAGTGAAATCAAGGGTATTCACCATTCAGTGGCAAACAGCTTCCATTGGGCTGTATTTGTTACTTTGCTCTCCCTCAGAGGATGTAAAGAAAGAGAATAAAAACTAAACATTTCAGGCAGAGGTATGAATTCCTCTCATCAAACATTTTCTCCTGTGATATCTTCTGAGCACCTCCAGTCAAAAGTTCCATTTTACAAACCAGCCTTTGTCCTCAAACAAGCACTCCAACTTTTCAAGAGGCTTTTCCAATAAACGCTCCTTTCCCCCATTCCTTCAATTTAATAGAAAACACCAGAAGTTGGGTTTCTTTAGCGCTCCTCGACCGGGCGAGCTCCCATCACACCTGCGGTGTCGTTAACCCTGGCGGGCCGGGATCTGCCAGAAACTCAGGATGGTGGGGGATGTTGGAGTAGAAGCGAAGTTCCCGGGCTGCTCCCCGCTCTGCTACAGCTGCACTCGGGGACCCCAGGAGAGGAGGAGCAGGCGATTATCAGGAATAATCCACGACTGTACCAGCCCCGCCCGGGCCCTGCCTGGTCCGTGCCGGCCCGGCGGAGCTGTCCCTTCAGCACCACGGCGGGGCCGGGCTCCTGGCTCCCGGCGGGAGGGGCGGCTGGCACGGCTCGGTTCGGTTCGGTCCGGTTCGGTTCGGTTCGGTTCGGCTCGGTTCGGTTCGGTTCGGTTCGGTTCGGTTCGGTCCGGTTTAGCCTGTCCCGGGCCGGGCCCGGGCAGCGCTGCCGGAGGAGAGCGGGGGCAGAGTGCGGTGTGCGTGTTGGGGTGTGCGTGTTGGGGTGTGCGTGTTGGGGTGTGAGTGTTGGGGTGTGCGTGTTGGGGTGTGCGTGTTGGGGTGTGTGTGTTGGGGTGTGTGTGTTCTTGGGGTGCCGAGGGGCTGCGGAGGCTGAGCCGCACCTGTGTGTGAGGGCTCTGGGGGTGCGGGAACAAGCAGAGGTGCGGGGGTGGGTGCTGTGGGTGTGCAGGACACCTGCAGGAAGGTGTGTGCAGCCGAGCGTGTGCAAAGGGAGCGTGCACAGCGTGTGCGGGTCTGCAGAAGTGTTCAGGGATGCGTGTAGGGTCTGTCGGGGTCGGCGTGTGCGGGCGCGGGGGTCGCAGAACAGGAATCTGTGCGTGTGGCTTTGTGCGTGTGCGGGGCTGTATGTGAGGTGTGCGGGGCTGTATGTGAGGTGTGCGGGGCTGTATGTGAGGTGTGCAGGCTGTGTGCGGGGCTGTGTGCGGGGCTGTGTGTGAGGTGTGCAGGGCTGTGCTGTGTGCGGGGCTGTGTGTGAGGTGTCCAGGCTGTGTGCGGGGCTGTGTGCGGGGCTGTGTGCGGGGCTGTGTGTGAGGTGTGCGGGGCTGTGTGTGAGGTGTGCGGGTGTTGTGTGGGGCTGTCCTGTATGCAGGGCTGTGTGGGGCTGTGTGCGGAGCTGTGTGTGAGGTGTGCGGGTGTAGTGCGGGGCTGTGCTGTGTGCGGGGCTGTGTTGGGGCTGTGTGTGGGGTTGTGCTGTGTGCAGGAGTGTGCGGGGTGTGTGCAGGAGTGTGCGGGGTGTGTGCAGGAGTGTGCGGGGTGTGTGCAGGAGTGTGCGGGGTGTGTGCAGGGGTGTGCGGGGTGTGTGCAGGGGTGTGCGGGGTGTACAGCGTGTGCGCGCCGCGGGCTGTGCGCGGGGCTGGCGGTGCGGTGGGTGCGTGGGTGCGAGCACGCGCGTGTGGCAGCAGGTCGGGCGCTGCCGCCGCTCACACGCACGGACACACGGACACGGGGACACACGGACACACGGACACCGGGACACAGGGACACACGCACACATCCACGGCAGAGCTGCCGGCGGGAGGAGCCCGGCCGGCGCTGTCCGCCCTCCGCCCGGTGAGTGCTGCGGGAGAGACGGGGAACCGGGGGGAACCGGGGGGTCCGGGGGGAACCGAGGGGGACCGGGAGGGACCGGGGCCAGCCCGGGGCAGAGGTCCGGCAGCTCGGCCGCGGGACACGCAACTTTCTGGGGAAGGAGGGAGTGAGGGACAGAGGGAGCGGGGGAGCGGCTGCGGACCGAGGCCGGGACTGCTCTTCGGGCTGCGGAGGAACCGGGGCTCCTTCCCGGTCCTCCCAGAGAGGCGCCGTCTCTCCGCGGCCGGGCAGGGGCTCCCGCCGGTCCCGCTGCTGCTGCCGGACCGGTGTCGGTGTCGGTGTCGGTGCCGGTGTCGGTGTCGGTGTCGGTGCCGGTGTCGGTGTCGGTGTCGGTGTCGGTGCCGGTGTCGGTGCCGGTGCCACGCTGCCCAGCCCGGCCGCCCCGCGCTGCGGCCGCGTCTCAACTAAGTTGAGGATAAGCCACTGCTGGCCCGGCAGCTCCCCGTGAAGGGCGATCGCTGCCCCGAGCCCCCGCTGACCCCCCTTCTCCTCACCCTCTCTTGCAGGCAGGGCTGATCCCAGCCATGTCCGGAGCACTGGAAGCAGCGCAGAAGGCTCTGCCCCGTTAGCCCAGGTTGTCTGGGGGGGACTCAGCCATGGATTCGTCCCCCCCAGAACCCGGGGCTCCCCCCGACCCTCTGCAGCTCTGGCAGGAGGAGAACCAGACCCAAGGTGGGCTCTGGAATGGCAGCCAGGAGCTGGGGTGGGAAGAGCTGGAGAAGATGCTCTTCCTCTTTGCAAAGGAGCCTGTCACCATCAGCCTCACAGTGATGTACTTGGTGTCCTTCGTGGTGGGCTTCGTGGGCAACATCATGTCCATCAGGGTGCTGACCCGCAAGCGCCGGAGTCGGGTGTCCAGCCTGAGTGCCACCCGCAGCCTCCTCATCAACCTGGCGGTGTGTGACCTCATGGTGGTGTGCATCTGCATGCCCATCACGGTGGGCAACCTCATCTACAAAGCCTGGGTGTACGGGGACTTCCTCTGCCGGGCAGTGCCCTTCATCCAGGCTGTTTCTGTCTCTGCCAGCGTCCTCAGCCTGACGGTCATCAGCGTGAACCGGTACTACAGCGTGCACAACCCGCTCAACGCCCGCTCTTTCTTCACCCAGAAGAGGATCCTCAGCACCATCCTGCTGGTGTGGTTGTTGTCCTCAGGGATATGCATGCCGCTCATCTTCATGAACAAACGGGATGAGATCGGGGTGGTGGAGGGCTTGCCCCTGGTGTTTTCCATCTGCAGGGAGATTTGGCCTCAGGAGAGGCTCAAGCAAGCCTACAATTTCCTGCTCTTCTGTGCTCTGTACTGCCTGCCCGTCCTGTTCAACATGGTCATCTGCTTCCTCACGGTGCGCCGGCTGTGGAGCCGCAGCAGCCAGCTGAAGGAGAGCTCTGCCCTGAACCGATCCCTGCCGGCCTCCCGGCTGAAGATCCGCAGGAAAGTGGCACAGATGGTGGTGGCCCTGGTCCTGCTGTTCGCTGTCTCTTGGCTGCCTGTCTACCTGATGGATATCTGGATTGATTTCAACATTCCCAAATCTTTGCAGGATGTGACTCCTTCTCCTTGGATCCTGCAGCTCAGACCTTTTGCCCAGTGGCTTGGCCTCACCAATTCCAGCCTCAACCCTATATGCTATTGCTTTGTTGGGAACCTCTACAGATCAGCCAAGGAAATGAAGAGCAAATACCACCAAAGGATGGTCTCTCTCTTTAACTTCTCTCTGTCTGAACGGACAACTCATTCCTCAGTCCCAGAGCTGCTCTCTTACCAGAGTTCAGTGGAGCTTGCAAGGAAAGGACCCTCCACCACTCCCTGCCTGGACAGGAGATGTCAGGGAAGTCATGGCCATAAGAACAAGTGTGGACACTTGAACTCCTGCCAGCATCCACCTCTGAATACTGTCTCCAGTGAGAACACTTCCTTGTAATTCTGCTCAGGAAGTGCCACTCATACCCTCATCAGCATTTAAGGACTCTGGAGATCTTCTGAACATGGTATTTTAATGATGGAAAAGAGCTTTCTTCTAATAACTCTTGATACCAGTTCAAAAATGCCGTGACAGGGAACAAAACAGGTAACAAGATAAAAAGCTGATGTATTTTAACTCAGATGAAATTTTAAGACAAATTATTTTTACTGGGGACAACTGGATGTGCAGCCTGTTGCCCAGTCAACAGTCACATAATTAGATAGATCAAGTTCCCAACGAGTGAGCTCTCCCTGCAGCTCCATCCCTGGATGCAGAGATGCTGTTTGGATACAGCAACGATTTGACTGCTTGCTGCTGCTCACACTTGCTGATGAAGAGCAGCGATAAGAGGCACTCTGTGCTCCAGATCCATCAGTTGTAGTTGCAAGCAGTGAAGAAAAGCTGGAAACAGCATCATAAAAAGTAATAGTAAATGGAGAATTTCACACACTTTACCACTTGAGATTTCATTGTCTGCTCGTATTGTTTCACTTCTCCATGCAAATAAATTCTCCTTATGTGAAGAGACCATGCCAGAAGTACTAAAGCAACCATCACCATTCCACATTTGGGAATTCAGAAGAGATAATGTGGCCTCAGAGGTGATTTAGGAAATGAAACAGGAAAATATATTTTTTGGCATGGGTCGTCTTTCTTACAGCGGTGCTCCTGTGTGTGGAGTGGAAAGAACTGGGCATCTATTAACATGATTTGCACTTGAAAAACCAGCCTTGTTCAGCTGTGTCTGTACCAAACAAAGTCAATGGCATGTGAAAATAAAAATAGAGTGGTTTATAGCTAATAAAATCAGAAACAACTAATGCAATGCTGTTTGTCTGGGAAGGAGAGAATCAAAGTGTTTACTTTTCCTGAGCATCACAAGTAGGTTAAAACCTATTTCATCCATCTTCTCCTTGAAAGGAGACTTTGATAAATAAATTGTATACTTTTATTCTGTTAGTATTGAAAGACTCCAGTAAAGCTTGAGCATTCTGTTGTTCTGAGCACTGGATCTGTATACACAAAGGAGACCTTTCTCCCCAAGATCTAAGAGAAAACACATCAGACCAGGCAACAGGTAGGAGGCAAAAAACATACAACAAAGATCCAAAAGGCTGGAATGATATCAGAGATGAACCCCTCCCTGATGCCAGGGGAGAGGGGATGTGCACCATCTCCTGGTGCCAGAGGAGCCCATGCCCAGCTACTTGTGCCCCAGCACCTGGCACAGCAGGTTTGTCTTCTTAGCAAAGCCCAGACTGAACACAGCAGTGTCCCTGCAAGAGAATTTTTAATTTAAGGGAACTCAGGCTTCTGATGACTGGAAGCTTTTTTTTTTTTTCATTATTATTATTATTACTGAAAAAGGGAAGGATGTTTAAGGAAATCCAAGTTCCATATAATATCCTGCTGCTTTCCAGGGGGCCTTTTGCTGGCAAGAAAGATAGAGACAAGAAAATAGACATTCAACCTAACCCTTGTAATGGTAGTTCAATAGCATTTAATGTTAACAATGATCTGCCTGGGAAGTGAAAGATTTCTCCTTACCAGGCACTGCCATCCACAATTTGTATCTCTTTATATGAACGAACAAGACATTACAACTACCCAGATTTATGGCTTTTATGTGTGCTAGAGATGAGAACATCTGCATTTTTGCAGGTGATATAGGAGTGTACCTACAGCCTGATCTTTTAGTAGCTGTGGAGAAAAGCCTGTAGAGGTTTTATTTTCTCTTTCAAAGCATATTTTTAGGGCTGGCAAAATGTGGCAGACTGAGGAGCATCAAAAGCTCATTCTAAATGCACTCTGAATGTCTGTAAAAAGATGTTCTCCATCCCCAGACCAAATGTTAACACAATATTGTAACCCCTACATTGCCCTGACCTGTATATTTAAGCCTGCCCTGAATAAACTACAATGAAAGGACCATGGAGGTGCCAGACCAGCTCCATTCCCTGTGGTGGCCTGGCTCTGAAAACGGACAGGATCAAGTGATGCAGTCAAAGATGCAAGATATCCATATTTTAAAATACCCCAGAGGAGAATTCTTGTCTCTGAATTCATGAGCCGATGCCTGGAAGTCTCTGTACCCTCCATGGAGACAGGAATACCAGGAACTGTGTTCTCCTGAACTTACCTGAGCCTTTCCCTCCTGATGCAGGTGCCTGTGCCTTCCTCCAGCCCCACAGCACTCCTGACCACTGGGATCCACAGTGCCAAAAGTCACTTCCACTGGGAAAGGTTATGTCCTCTTTCACACTTCTAAATGTATTTTCTAGTTTTGTTCAGTGTCCCTGTTTTCCTATAATAAATCCGAATTGCTCACTTAACTCCTCCTTGTTTCCGTGGTGGCTTCTTCTTGCCCCCCACACCCCAACCGCTTCTCCACTGTCTCTACAGTGAAATCTCCCCCTGCTTTTCCCTGTTATCACTCTTTGCCTGTGAATTGCCCTCATTCTAATGACCCATTCATGTCTTCACTCCCCTGATGAAAAAATCCCTTGGTGCCCTGCTGATCTGAATGGCTCCTTTTGTGCTGCAGACACCTGTTTGCTGTGCAGAACTGATTTATTTTGCAGGGCTTTACCCAGTGGCTGCCAGGTAGTAATGGATTTCGGTCACTCTCACCCAAGGGTAAATGACAAGCAGTGACGTCAATGTGGAAGCCACACAGCATCCTCTGAGCTGCCTGGGCTCTGGCAGTGATTTTATTAACCTGAACAGGTCTGTGGAACTCAGCAGTGCCTGGCTGACTCATCCTGGATCCCAGAGAGGTGAAACCTCAGCATTCGGGAAGGTGGTTTCTTCCCTCTCCTATCTGATAAAATATCTCTTTATATTTAGGGCTGACAAGACATCTGAGTGTTCTCTAGGCCACACAAGGTCCTTGTTTCAGATGGCAGGTGCTTTGGTAGGTGTTCAAGGGACCCCATGTCCTTCGAGGAACAGGGAGCAGACACGGCTCTGGCTGCTGAGCACAGATGGTTTCCTCACAGGAAAATGTCTGGTACTCGGTGTGTGGTTGAGGAAAAGTGTTTCTCTCTAAATGTGCCCAGGCAGACTGGAAATGTGAATTTTAGGTGTCTCAAGGACAATGTTTTCCCACAGCAATGCTGCTAATGCATCTCAGTCCCACTCTTCCCCCATGGGTCTTTCTTTTCTGCTTTGCTGTTTCAATCAATACAGGCATTTTACCACATTACCAAAATAGGATGTTTAGAGCAGCCTTTCTTAGAATCACTGAATCATTTCAGTTGGAAAAGACCTCTAAGATCATTGAGTCCAACCATTAACTCAGCACTGCCAAACCATATTCCCAAGTGCCAAATCTTTTAAATCCCTGCAGGGACGGGGACTCCACCACTGCCCTGGGCAGCCTTTTCCAGGGCTTGAATCCATTTGCTGTGGTAAGGACTTAGAGGCAGCTGCTGCTCAGTAACCCTCTCAGGCACATTCCATGATTTATTCTTGTACTGTCAGTACTGCCTCAAAGATGCAACAGGTTTATTTTCTGGGAACCACCAGGGAGATGGAAAAGAGACAGTCTTTCGTGTCAGGTGTCACTGAGGTACGTACAATCACAGCTACTGCTATGTAGCTTTAGTATGGAGATTGATGAATCACTGTTTTTTATAACAAAATACTCAGGGGAAGGCAGTGAAAGGATTGTGCAGGATATGTGAG
Organism: Parus major; assembly: GCF_001522545.3. Classification (NCBI taxonomy): domain Eukaryota; kingdom Metazoa; phylum Chordata; class Aves; order Passeriformes; family Paridae; genus Parus; species Parus major. Next base: position 11,734,018 of record NC_031783.1, on the reverse strand, counting down.
GGCAAGCAGCACCTCTTCTCACACCATGGCAGCTGCTGGGCTCACAGGCAGGGGAAGTGGTGAGGGCTGAAAGTAATAAAAAGTGTCCAAGAGGAGAGGACCCTTTGCGGCAGAAAAGGCCATCAGCAGCTCTTTAAAACAATAATGAAACTTCTGACTTAGAGTACATTGGGTCTGTAACCTGTAATTTCCACTCTTGCTCCTTCTCAGGACGTGCTAACAGCCGTCATTGGGAGCTGGCTGCTGGGCTGAGCATTGTTTGATCTATTCAGTACCCTTGTTTTTGCATCCCTATGAAAAATCCTTCCACACTAAAGAGCGAGGCCAGAGCAGAGGATGATTTCAGAGCTGGAATAATTTGATAAAAGTTTTGGTAAAACTCTGCAAGGCACAGTCACCTGGAGGTAGGGCACATCAACGCTGACACAGCACAGGCTGAGAAATGCTCACTCAGGCACTTCCAGAGCGAAAGCTGAGGAGCCCCAGGGGATGGTGCATGGTGCCCAGTCCAGAGCAACACAACAGAACCAACAGATCCATCCCTCTTCTAATGCTCATCAGCCCTCTCAGGGGGTCAGCACTTGCGCTGCAACATCCCAGAAGGAATGCCCTCCAAAGGGAAACTCCTGCCTGCTGATATTTTATGTATTATTCTTACAGATACATTCAAAATAGGATGGAAGCTGGCTGGCAAGTTATGGACAACACCAGCAGCCCCAGCATAATTCCTGCTGCACAATCTTCACTGCAGCACATCCCACACACAACGACACCTGAGCTCTTCTGACGTGAAAGATCTGAAAGAACAGGGGGACTGCAGGACTTGCCTGGGTTCCCAGTGTGTTGTGATGCCCTTGCAAAGAATCAGAGATGTATCACTGTGAATCTTCTAGGAAAAAACAGTGCACCTCAGTTTACATTTTTCATTATATTTGTCATGAAAATAAATCACTGGCAGCTGCTAGAAGAGCAAATAAAAGAGCAGCTGTGAGCAGGTACAACCAAAGAGATTGGTGGAGCCCTTTGGGAAACTCAGCCTCCTGAAAGGTACTGCTTGCCTGGCACGTATAGGGATCATATAAGACTCTTCCCAAAATTTCTGGGGATGAATGACTACTGGTTAGGTCAGCCCAGGGGCACAGGGACTGCAGTAATTGCTTTCTCTGCCTGCTGAACATCTTTAGGCAAAGCCCTGAGAGTCAGAACTGACACAACACAGCTGCAAAGTCAGTGCAGCTTCGTGACTGCCACCCCCAGGCTCCCCTGCCAGACCCTGAAGGAGGCTCCTGGCTGCCCTGATCTAGGGATTTTTTCCTCCTTTGCTTGAAACAACCAAGGAATAATTTCAAATATTTCAGAAAAAAAAGATAGATGCAGCACTTGCAGAGAACTTTTTTCCAAGTGAGGAATCTGCACCAGAGCTTTCCTGTTTGGTGTCTCTTGCTGATTGCAAAACACCCCCAGCAGAAATCAATGCCCGGAGTGCAGTGGTGAGGAGCTGGCTCAGGACTGCCAGAGCAGGGGACACTGATTACCTTGTGATTATCCTCACCCCATGGGGAGAAGGGGAAGTCTCATGGAGCTGCAATGTGACCTTTGATTTTAAATGTTTTCTACTCTCAGCCTTTTCCTTCTTAACTCATTGCACTCTAAGGCAACTGGTTCATGTTGCCCACTGGGGGGTGGGTGAATTATCCAAGGATAATTTATTTTTAAAAACACACACGAAGTATTTCTGCACCTGAACGATCCAGGAATTAACAATTTGTCCCTGTATGCCTTACCCTTGTCTCTGTGCAGTTTTATGGCACTGAGGAGCACAAAATGCTGTGTACACTGTAGGATAAAATCACCAAACTTAAACCATTTCATTACCTGGCAGGCATTTCCCATCCCCAGCTGTCTGCCAGGTGCTCTGGGGCCAATCTGGAGAGTAGTGAGCAGTGAGCAGTGAGTAGTGAGCAGTGAGCAGTGAGCAGTGAGTAGTGAGCAGTGAGCAGTGAGCAGTGAGCAGTGAGCAGTGAGTAGTGAGCAGTGAGCAGTGAGCAGTGAG
>NC_031783.1:11712912-11731945 GCF_001522545.3 Parus major | reverse complement strand
TGAGCAGTGAGCAGTGAGCAGTGAGTAGTGAGCAGTGAGCAGTGAGCAGTGAGCAGTGAGCAGTGAGTAGTGAGCAGTGAGCAGTGAGCAGTGAGCAGTGAGCAGTGAGCAGTGAGCAGTGAGCAGTGGTCTCCCCCTGCCCCTGCCAGAGGTGGCTGCTTGGTGGCTGGCCAAGCACCTCCAACCAAAAGCATCCCTGGGTGTGCAGGCCGCTGCCCCAGGTGCTGCAGAGTCTCTGCCTTTCTTAATTTCCCACTTGAGGTGTTTTCAGTCAAGCCCCACTTTCCTGTCCTCAGTCCTTCCCCACAAGGATGGAGCTGCTGAGTTTAAGGGGTTTGTGAATGAGCCTTTAGGCAGATGTATCCCATTACCCAGTGCTCACAAGTCTGGAGCTGCTATTTCTTAGTGTGAGGAAGGAAAATGTGGCAAAACATTCAGGAAATAAGCTAAAAGATAAAAAGGGGAAGAAGAGAAAGTCCAGACAGTGAAATAGAACCATCTTAAGGCAATTACTGGTGGGGGAAATAGATCTGCCAAGAATATTAAAGCTCTCATCCACCTGCTAATCTTTTCTGATAAAGGTCTCAGTGGCTAAACTAATAACACTATTAAATCTGCTGTAATCAGTACCAGAGGCAGCCCAAGGATCTCACAAAGTCACATGCCTGGAGGAAAACCTTTTCCAGCATGACTGGGCACAACAAGCAGCAGGTAAGCAGTAGCTGCACCTGAGATGCAGCATAATTGCAGAGGGACTCAGCAATTAGGGAGGTGGCTCAGCCATCTCCCTAATTGCCTCCCTCAGCTCAGAAATGAATCTGCAATTCCTAAGGCTGCATCCAGCACTTCTGTTTTGTCAGATTGTTCTTCTGGGCTCTGGTAGCATGGGAGCAAACAGTAAGTTCCTGCAGTGCCCCTCAGTACACATTGGTGTTTGGAGTGGGCTGACTCATAGAGCTCCCACGAAGGTGGGATATTCTCCTGCAGGAGCAAACAACCCAACACAGCCCCCAGCAGAAATGCATCAAGGAAAGGATATGAAATGGCAAAATTATCCAAAGTCCTCCTCCTAGATCCTCACAGCAGGGGCAAGGCTGCAGTCTGCTCCTCTGTGAGTGGGAGGGGAGAGAGATTGTGGGGGGACAACCAGTCCTGCAAGGTCCCCGTGGTGACCTGGAACATCAGGGAGGAGGTGCAGAGGTGCATCCATGCAGCAACATGAGACAGTGATCAAGAGTTTGTGCAAAAGCATTTTTGCTGTCACCTCTCCAGCACAGCTCTGACTGCCCAGGGAGGCAGTGGATGTGCTGCTCCTCTGTGACAGGAGAGCGTGCTCAGGCTCTTTACTCCCCAAAAACATGCAGATCCCTCTTCTCTTTCATTCCTTCTCCACCACTGTTGGCTTCAGCAGAGTTTCTTCTGATTCATACCCGCAGGAGATTAGAGTGAAGCACACAGTGAATGAAATACTGCCAAGGTGAGGCTGCTGTCACATCAGCTGCTGTAATTCCATAGCCTTAATGGATCTACTCCTAATTTACAAGGGAGAGCTGGACCTGGCACCACAGGCTGAGTAAAAAGGTGACATTTTTAGATAGTCAAATTTATATCTGAAATAAATACCACATTAGAGCTTTCCAAGAGGTCTGAGCTGAAATGTATTCTTTTCTTTCCCTGTGGAAAGGTGAAATTCTTGCTAATGCTTTCATTACCCTCAGGTCTTGAGGCTGGATACCTTTTGGGCCAACTGCTTGCTCCACACAGATGGTCAGGGACCAAAATGGGCAACTGTGTCCTCCAGCAATTTGGTGTGAGAGATTTTAAGTCCCTTCCTTGAGGCTGCCTTCTGCAGGGAATGACACAGTCCTGATGATGTGAAGTTTCTTACAGCAAAAACTCAGATAAAGAAGAATAAATAGTTCTCCATCTGTATGGGCTTTTCTTGTAGACTTCAGAAATAAGGAATGCATACCCATGAATATACTTCCAATTACAGTGGAAGTTCAGAACACCGTGGTCCCTCCATAGATTGGTGAATATCTGTGTGATCACAGGCTGTGAATGGATATTCATGGCTTAACCAAGACCACGTCACACAGGACCAACTGTGTGGATTCAAATGGATCTACAGACACACATCCTGAAAGGAAAACACCTACAGCAGCCACGTTTCTGCATCTGCAAGCATGGCGTGGGAAGACTGAGTAGGATGGGAAAATCTTTGCTCTTAAATAACAAAATGCTCTTTTTGATCTCATCTCCTTAATTCTCTTCCTGAAGTCCAGGCATGACAGCCCAGAAGTCAGAAAGCTGCCAAATTTGTCATGGAAACAGCAAAGCTTTTCTGCAAGGCTCAGTGCCAGAACTGGAAGCCAGAACTCCTAGAAACAGCAAACAACTCTTTACCAGTCTTTTGCTTCATCAAGCAAAAAGCAAAACTTGGGAAAATGTGGGGAGCAGTGATGGACATGGGGGTCTGAAAGTGGTAATGGGGCAGCTCCCCTTCCTCCATGCCTGCTGCCAGGGGAAGCCAAGGGAGGCACTGCCAGGACATGTGGAGAGCTCCTCACTCCAGTCTGCAGAGGTACCACAGGACAGCAGGACCTTGCATTTCTTATCTGCAGACTTGAAGCTGCCAAAGCAGAGGCTGCCTGCTCCTGTAGCACAGAAATAAGGGCCATAACCCATGGACTCCTCTGATGTGACAATTAGAAGTGACTGGAGGAAACTCTCAGGGCATGGCACTTTCTGATGAGGGTCTGGATCCTGCTCCGTGGGAGCAGAGATGTGCAGTGCTGGTGGGAGAACTCAAAAGGAGTGGGAATGAGAAAAGCAGTGTTTCATTTGTGCTGATAAGCTTCAGCATGTTTGGTCCAGCAGCCTTTGCCCATGGGAAATGTTTTGATAGATTATTGTTGTGGGGTTTGTTGGGGCTTTTTTTTTCCCAAGTCCTTTTCTCAACTGTGAGAAAAGCTAGGAATTGTGATTTTTGTTCCTTGGCATGCTGTGCTGGATAAGAGAAATCTGCAAAGGGGTGAGATGACAGAGCACAACCCTGAACAAAGAGCTGGACACACACAGAGCTGAAAACAGCAGATTGTGAAGGAGAAGAGGGTACCTAAACTGAGTAACCACAGGTGGGCACTTCTGCTAGGAAAAACTGCTCAAGAACCAAACAACCAACACAGGGACTACACAAATTTGTCTTATTTCATATGCCTCACCTCTTACATGGGAAGGACTGCTGTCCATACAGGGGACAGGGAGGACAACTGCCCCTGCCAGTCCCTGCTGTCCTTCCCATTGCCTCTCAAATGGAAAATGCCTCCCTTGTAACATCACACAAGTCTCAGCTTGACTTGACTTCCCTCAGTCCTGCCATCCTTGAGGAGGTACAGGAGTCTGGTGCTACAAGCTCCACAGCTCATGGCTTCTATCCAGGAAGGAAGGGGCTGGAGCCACACAGGCTCCATTGCAGGGAATGGGATCTGCATGGGTTTGAAAGCATGGCTGCTTAATTGGTCCTTTCTTCGCTCCTATTTTTATTGCTAGCCATTTAAATTATACAAATGAGGTTTTCTCTTGTTTCATCCCCAGAGAGTCAATGCATTAAACAAAACATTAAAATATAATCATGGAAACTCTCTCATATATATTTATAATGTCAGAATTGCTGGCATTAATGCAGAAGTGGTTTCTTCACGCTTATCTCTTCTCACTGTTTCTATATCCAAAATATACAGAGCACAAAAGATAAACACATTAAACTGCCCAGCCATTAACACATCTGCCATCCAGAAACAAATGCAAGGAACAAATTTACAAGGAAAAACCAGTGAAGGAGACAAACACAATTACAGTGATGTGTCCCCACCACTGTCTGATCACTAAGGATGACGATAAGGGAAGTGTCATTCCAAAGACTGGATATTTGGGAGCTGTTTCCAACAGGAAAAGCACCAAAAAGAGAAAAAGAGCAAAGTGGAAAAGAGACCCAGGGCAGATGGGCTGGTTTGCTACCTGTGCAGGAACCCCCCAGAAATACTGGGGGACAACTGGTACAGAAGGCAGGACTTAGCCCATATTTTCCACTGTTACATCCAAAATACTTCCCATTTTAGAGAGAAACGACATCAAGGGCAGCCTCCACCACATTCTACAGGAGAGGGGTGTAGGAAAGGGTGAAAGTGCCCAGAACTTCTCAGCACCAGCAGACAGAGCAGCCACCACCTGCTCCAGCCCCTCTATCACTCTCGAGCTCCTGAAGAAATGCTCAGCCCCATCTCAGCCAGTTTGGTGTTCCTTTCCCAGACCAAGTTCTGCCCAGGAAAGGTGCCACTCTCAGGATGCCTCCCCAAGGGATGTGAGGTGGTGGCAGAGGGTGTCACAGTCACCAGCAGTTGTGGATTCTGTGGGGTCTCCATCGAAGTGATCACTAAAGTGATGGAAATCAACCTTTGCTTTGCTAGAGTCTCACTCCCTTCTCATATTCCCCTTGCCTGTTTTTCCAGGGGAGGGATTACTGCAGCTTTATCCCAGGCTGGGAAGAGCCCAGCCTGTTGTATCTAACCAAGGAGTCAATCTCTTCCTTGTGCTCCAAGCACCAAAACACAGACACAAACCCTCTGGCACGCACTGCTCAGCTGGGGCATCCTTGCTCCCCCAGGAGCAGCCCCAACACTGCACAGCTTTCCTTCTAAGCCCCTGGAATTTTAAGGCAGGAGCTGCTCTCCAGCACACCAGCACAATAATCTGCCTTATTAAGAATCCCTCAGCCTCCAGATCCTATTTTGGACCAATGCTTTACTTCTGTTTGTAGGTGGCCAATGTCTGCTTGATTTGTGAGTAGCCCTGAACCGCTCGCAAATTCAATCAAGTGCCCTTGCGGGAATCACTCCCACAGTCACACCAAACTCCAGGGAGGTTGCAAGGAATGACCAGTCACAAAAAGCTGACCTTCTGCATCAATAACTGGTGCTGCTAAAGCTGACTCCTCAGACATTAGTAAGATTGACTGCTGTTCTCACCAGATGCATTGATGCCAAGTGCACCTTGAGTGTGCGTTAGCAGTAAGTTACTGTTGGTACCTCTTAGTTTCTTCCATCAAAAAGCAATCACCCTCCTCTCTTTCCCCATGGCAACCAGGGTTTAGTAATCACCTCATCACCTATTCCAAATTGAGGCTGTAATACATGTTCTCAAAAACTGAAAACTCCAGTCTTTATTAAACTGCAAGTATTTGTTATTCACTCAGACAAAGCATCTTCCAGGCTGCATGTGGATAAGTGTTCCCTTCTCTGGTTTGAAGTATGATGGGATGAGAAGGGCAGAGAAGATAAATATTTAAACAGCCTGCAAAAGGAAAGCCATGCTTTGAGACACAGGAAACCAAATGCTCCACAGGTGAAACTTCCAAGAAAAACGCAAACAAAGGATGGAGAATTAAGTATTGCGTTTTACCCACAGGGGAGCCTTCTCTCATATCTCTTTTTCTGGCTTTTGCAGACAAGTTGACAGCCTGAATTATCAAAGCATTTGTGCTTCACAGGAGGGATTCTCATTTGGGGGCTGGTGCAGCAGAAGACATCTAAGATGGAAATGGAGCTCACCATTTGTTCCTTTGCTGCCAGCTCTGGTTACAAGAAATGAGATTCTGAAACTTCCAGCTTGGCCAGGGACAGAACCATCAGTGGATCTCTCACTTGCAAATGTGCTGCTAAAATAAAGAGCAAAGATTCTCAAGATGTGGCTGAAGGTGCTGAGCACTCACTCACTCCTAACATATCTTATCCAGAACCATTTGTTTCACAGAGTTTTCCAGCAACAGATTCTGTCCCAATAAAAAAATCTGAGCACTGAATTTTACTCAAAAAACTCAAAAAGCCAGGGAAATTATATAAATTCAAAAATGAATGATCAAAGCTTAGGCTTTTTTTTTTTTTCCTAAACATTTGTACAATAGAAATTATTCTAATAAGATGTCATGATGAAAATAGGACAAAATTAAAGTAAAAATGTTTTCTGTGACAATATACAAAGCCTGGGGGAAAGCTCCTTGTAGTGGTGGAAGGAAGGAGTTCTGCTGGGTCCTAAGACATGTGCAGTGATTGAAGCAAACTTAAAATGCCTCCGACAAGAAACTGCTCATGTAAATGAGTTATTTGGTGGCACCATCTACTGGGTGTCACAGAAACAGCTGAGACAAGGAGGAAATAGAGTCAGAGTCATTTGCTGTGTCCAGCAGACACCAGAGAGCAGAACAAGGTCAGGGTGTGACGTGGGATTGTCAGGGATGTGCAAAAGCACCTGCAAAATCCAGAGGAGCTCCTGGCTCCATCTCACAGAGTCTTCATCCCAGGTGAGAGACTGTTTTCCACAGGCTCTCTTTTCCTGTAGTCTTCAAAGAAAACAGCCAAGTAGGGTACTTGTGTTGTCATTCTGGTGAGAGCACATGAATCCCACTCTAGAGTTCAACTAGGAAATTCTTCGTGCACATTTCTCCTCCGTCTTCCAAGAAATATAAACCTGAGAGAACTCGAAAAGGAACATTAAGTTTGTTTTTGAACTCTCTTTAAATCCACAGAGAGGACAGGGTATGGAGCCAGCTCAGAAGAAAGGTTTGAGTTCAAGCCTACACAATGCCTTCACAAAGAATGAAGGTGTTTCACAGAAGGCTCTGCCAGACTCCCCTCAGCTGGTGGTGACTCTTCCTTGTGCTCTTTGGGGGCCCTCCTTTGGCACACATGAAAGCACCCAGCCCCTCCACCATGCCAGGGGCTGGCCTCCCATGTCCTGCTGCCCCACATCTTCAAGGTCAGCTTGGATTTCCAATAACTCCTCCTCCCAAGCCCTGATCTCCCAGGCACCCGCAGATTTCACCTCTGCTCTCTTGGAAGCACCTTCCATCAACAGGAACACACCTCACAGCATCTACATAAAGAATTAATGTTCTTAATCTTCTCCTTCCAATTTTCATAGATTATATAAAGATTTCCCAAACACTCACACCTTGTTCCTAGAGAATTACATGCTGTCCTAGTCACTGAGCAAGATAAAGTCATGAGCAATTGTAAGAAGATGATGCCAATTTAGCATGGCCCTCTGTTAAATTAACACTAATCCAAGTTTTTCACAAGACTGTTTTCAGATACGTGCCCAAAACACGTGATTATCTGGATTCAACATCCACCATCACAGATTCTGAAGCTCTTGGAGAAATAATGTACTTCATCATGATATAGGTGGCCCAGAGATCCTTAAGATGATATAAAACTAATAGAAGTCATGCTTTTTCCTGTGACTGCAGCTGCAGTGTGATATCTCATCAGACTTACTGAAAGCTATTGTACTTCCATTCCCCAGGTTTTGTTGACAGCTGGGAGTGTCATTGTGCACTAGAGACTCTCCAGTTCCCTGAGTGTGGGTTCTGGGATATTTGAAATGCTGGTTCATTGGATTTGGTCTGGTTGCAGCTCTGTAGGAAACAGCCCAGGATTCCTAACCCTTACCTGAATTGCACCATTTAAAGAGTAATTAAAAACCATCTTGAAAAGAAACCACCATTAAAATTATTGACACTCTGGACTCTATAAAGACCATTTAATGTAATTCCCTTTCTTCTGTAACATATCCCAGACACAGGCAAATTGAGAGGTTTGGCTTTTAGGATGCAGCTTTGAAGCTTGGCTGATGGCTCAGCAGAATCAGTGCCCTGCATCCCACGCCTGCTCACATCAAGACTTCAACACCATGTCTCAAGGACAAAAAAAAGAGGATTTCCACAGGGAGTTGTGATGTAACAGAATAGAAGCTGTTGATTGTCTTTATGATGACCTGGTGAGATACTGGAATCTTCATTCCATATAAATGGAACTTAAATTATTTATAGATGAGCTACTTCAATCACCAATTTTTGTGAGGCATGAGGGGATTTTTAATTTCACCACATTTCCCAGCTGGATATAAAAACAATCTGGAAAAGATTTTCTGCTGACTTCATGGTGATTTGGAACTGTAGTTGCTTCCTCAGTCATCAGTTTGGTGTCTGTCACAGGTCAGAGACATGGATATTGTTACCTACATCAACTTTCATTTATGGTGAGAAGGGCCTTATCTCTGCTCTGACCAAGACCCCTCTGATACCTGGGCTTTTAAAGTAAACAGCAAAACTGGATTTTGATGGCCTTTAAAATGGAATTGTAACTTTTTTAAAAAGCATGTAGCAATGGTTCTATTTTTATTCCAGCCATTGATGCTGTCCGTGTTTCGCGATGATTTATACATCAGAAGGATATTATTTGAGACGATTTGTGTATCTGCTACAGTGGTATTTTGGTACTTTGTTCTTTAGATAAATAGATAGAGGTAAGCTGAGCTCCACAGAGCTGCATTTCACAAACTAGGGGAATATAAAAAAAACAACAACAACTTGTGAGAACACTTGCTGAAGATGCTGTTTATCAGCTGCTGCAGAACCACGACAGAACACAGTTTAGTAATACAGACTTTATAATACCAATCAATAACATCATTGAAATATTTAATACATTTCTTTCATGTTTTTCTTTTCATTAGAAATTCATATTAGACATTAGACACATTCTTTCCAAACCCTTGAGAGTTGCAGTTTTTTTTTAAAAATGATACAAAGCCTTTTCCCTCTCCTGTCTTATCTCAGCCCCTTTGTATGTCTCAGGGTTCTTAGAGCATGGTGCACTTAGAAGCCATTAGTCACCTATTGGCATATTTTGGAGGCTGATAGCTTTGAAAATCTGATCCTTGTGAGCTCAGAGTGCTTGGTCACATCAGGTGCCTGCAACACCAGATTACTTGGCAGCACAAATACAAAGTGACAGGAGGATGTGGACAGAATTGCCTGTTCTTGCTGCTGGACACCGTGACGATGCTGACTGAAGTCAGAGTTGGGCACACTGGCCCTGAGGTGACAAAACACCCAGCCTGGGTGTCTGCCTCTCCAGGATCATCCTCCAGATGCAGGCAGGATGCTTGTGACAGGATTCTTTAGGACAAGACTTTCTCCCCTAACTCAGCTCCTGGCTACAAAAAGCACCAAGTCATCGCCCAGGCACTGTGTGTTTGTCCTCCTCTGTTTCCAAGTGCTGTTTTAAGGCTGCCCCTCACAGCAGCAGGAACTCTCCTCTGACACTGGCTTTCCAAGTCTCCCTTTCTCAGTGAAACCTGGTGATGCTGAGAAATGCTAAATGCCCATACCAGAATTGCTGGAAGTGCTGCTCATCCCCTGTCTGCAGGGCACGTGGCAAGTGAGAGCTGGCATACAAACTGACAATAAATCAGATACTCTGGAGGCTTGGTTTACCTGAGATTCTTCAGTTTAACCCCTACCTTCTCACCCTTCTGTTGAAGGGGAGAGAGACACAGAGGATCCACCATGGATCTGGCTTCCCAGCTGATGGTATTTGGCTTCCAGGCGTGCAGGGAGTTTGCTCTGGGCTCGGGTCTGTCTGGGTCAGTAGTGTCAGTGTTCCCTTGTTATTTGACCAACCTCCAGCCCATTGTGCACAGACTTGTCCTGTCAATCAGCAGCATCTCCTGAGCAGGGGAACAGCAGTGGGATGTGCTCAGCCAGCTGGAAAAAAGGCAGAGGTCTTCTCCAGAGCTCCACCAGCAGCTCCAAATCTACAAAACACTTGGACAGTAGGAGCAAGCTGCTCTCTGAAGGATGAGAGAACCAAGGCAGACCCAAACCAGTGGCTGATGGAACTTGTTTTCTTGCCTGATTTCCTTCAGGATCATCCCTGTCCTTTCTGACATTCCTCTTCACATCCAACTCTACTGTCCCTTGTTATACATCCCTAGAGTCAGCAGCTCTTTGCTCCTGTCCTTTCTTCACTCCTTTTCCAGCACCACCTCTTCAAAGGTGCAGCAGGAATGACAGCAGTGGAACAACTCTAGAGTTTGAAGCCTGTTGTCAGAAATGAGATACCAATATGCCCTGTTGCCTCCCAATGAGTCTGACCCACCAAAGTACCTAAATCTGCTCCTGCATCGCTTTGTCCTCCTAAAATATTTATGGTCTCCCAAAAAAGTAATTCCCGCTGCTATTGCCTCCCCAAGGTGCAGACAGATGAGATTTCCCGGCTGGGCACTAGGTGGCAAAACATCCCGAGAAAGGGAATTTCCCACCTCGGCTCTTTTGGAAGGGGTTGCTTTGGAGAGCGCTTCAAACGCAGCTGAATATGCAGAAGTTGCAAATGTAAGCGCACAGAGCCCAACAGAGAGAGAGAGAGAGGAGGTGATTTGTATTCCTGTCCTACCTTTGGGCAGAAGTATTTGCGTACAAGTGTCTGAAGCTGTTTTCTGCTGGCAGATTGTGGCCGTGGAGCTCCACACACGCAAAGCCGGGCGCGGTGCGGGCAGAGCCGCTCCTGCTCCCCGGGATGCGCCGGCTCCTTGGGCAGGCACGGGGCGAGAGAACGTGCGAACCTCCAGCCCATCCTCCCCCTCTGGTAGCTCCAAAACAAGGAATGGCCCATTGCAGAGACCGGTCTGGGTCAGAAAGGACCGTAAATGTCATCTAGTTCCAGCCGCCTGGCCGTGGGGAGGGGTGGCACACACCGCTCAGGGCTCCATCTGCCCGTGAACATTGCCATGGATGGGCATCCACAGCCTCGCTGGGAAACCTCTGCCCATCATTTTGGCACTCCCCCACACCTCTCCGTGCCCTGCCACTTTCCCCCCCTCCTCTCATGCCTCTTTGTGGTGGAAAAGATGCGGATGTTGCACTCACTGAGGTGAATCCCTGAGGGGCTGGAGTCCTGTGTCCTTTCCAGGTTCTGCCCTCTGTCACTCACTGCTTTGCCCAGTTGCAGAGGTGAAAGCCACCTGCCCTGAAAAGGGACAGGTCTTCAGCTCCTTGCCCTCGTGATTCCCTGCTGGATCTCACAGTGATCTGCCCCTTGATGGGACTCAGGGACCCAGAAATTCAGCTGCAAGGTGATATCACTCATTTTGGCCTTCCCTGCCAAAAGCTCTCCTTCCCCAGCTATAAAACACCCTGCACTGGGCTCTGCTGGCAGGTGGGATCTGGAAGGAACTTACAGATACCTGAGCTCCAAAGCTGCTTTTTCCTCTCCTTGTAGCTCTCAGGACATGAATCCTCACAGGGATCTCTCCTGACTCTGCTCCTCCACAGCCCCTTTTCTCAAAGGCCCTGCAGCAATTTAAGGTGTGCTGATTTTGCAGATGACAGAGGCAATACTGGCCAAAATGGGTGACACCAGGCAAGGTCCAGCTCTCCAAACCCTGATGCTCTGCATTGCTGGTATCATCTATGGATGCACACATCCCTGCCACCTTGCTCCAGGGAAACTGGACAAGAAGAAACTGAGACCACCATCAAGGAGGAGATGTGGGGGGATTTGGGGGCCCAGAGTGCCTGAGCTGTGTCAGAGCAGTGGGCACCCCCAGCCTGCATCACAAGAGTCTGGTGGAGCACTTTAATCCCAGGTGAAAGTACCAGAAAGGAATGCTTTGCCAACTCCAGAGCCTGGCAAACAGAGGGGAAAATGTGCTGAAAGCTATGACTTCCTGAGCATGTTCTCTGTCTGGAATCTGCCTGCAAAACAACTCAAATTTCTCAAAGGGGTTCATTATTCAAAACTATTTGCTGAATAATTTCTCTGAGTAATTGCAGGTCTGAAGCTTGTCAGCAAACAATTCATCGTGAGCATCCAGGCAGGCAGCTATAACCATGCTCAAGCTCTGGTCTGTGGGTGGATAACCCCAGAGTTGGGGGTAGGAAGGGCAAACAAACTTGTTTACAAAATCAGGACCTTGACAAAAAAAAAATAAAATAAAAAAAAATTGTATCATCTTAAAATAAGCTGCTTCCACCACAGTTTCTAGATATAACTGACCAAAATAATCTGGCAGAGAGAACTGGGCATTGGGCACCAGCCCTGGGCTGCCACATCCCTGCAGGTGGTGTGTGGCTCTGTCCTCCTGCTGCCCCCATGTCCCTGAGGGAGCAGCCAAACTGCTCCCCAGGCAGGGAAAGGAAAGGAGCAGGAGATGGGGAAGGAGGAGCTGCCTCCATCCTTGCAGGGCCCTGAACATCATGGGAAGAGCTGAATGCTGGAGAAACATGTCACAGACCCACTGTCCCTATAAAGCATCACCAAACAGCTCTGAGAATTCACACACACACACTTGGAGAAGCAGCAGAGACCCACTGGAAGTGTTTCCACAATTCAGGGCTCAGCAAGTGCACAGTAGCACTGGGCTGGGTACCAAAGTCATCACTCAGGCGATGTTTCCTGCTGAAATCATGAAATAATAGATGTCCAATTAACTGGCAAAGCAAGATGCAAAGAGAAATATTGCTTGCAGAGAGCTGGCATAGTGCCCATGGAGTTATAATAAGAATATTTTATTTGCCTGGGCTATAGATAACCTATTTCTCTTCTCTCTCTTGCTGCCTCTGGGGTTCCTGAGAGTATATGGGTTTTCTTGGAATAACTTTTCTTTTCCAGCAATCTCTAAAGTCCTCTCCCATTCCACCAGCTCAAATTTATTTCAAATACTGCTAGACTAAACACAGCCCTAATAGCTGGTGTTAGAGATTGGAGTATCAAATACACTTAAACTGCACAGATTGCAAATTTGAGGCTGTGGTGCTTTCCAAAATGTGCCTGTGTGGGAGCAGGAAGGAGAAGAGGGGCTAACCCACTTCAGCCTTTAGAATAGGCTGAGCAGGCTAAGTTAGAGCAGAAAGAGGAAAAGAAGGAAAAAACCAAACCAACAAAACCCCAGGGGAAAAAAAAAATTAACTGGCAGGAGAACAGCCTGCTTCACATTGCAGTTTCCTAAGTCAAAAATAAAACCATGGAGGTGCCAATAGGACTGGACAGATATCAGCTCACCATCAACCTGCCCAATAAGTTATTAGAATCCAGAGACCATTGCATGCAGAAAATCTTGTGCACAGTGCCCTGGAGCCAATACAAGGCACGTACTGCACATCCCTGAAAAGCACAACAGGAGAGGTTCCGAGGGCAGCACGCCAGCCTATCAGCTACACGTGATTTGGATTAAGGGTAACTAGCATGAACTAAAGCCTCTGAACAAGGTGTCCAGCAAAATGAGATTTTTAACGGGTCAGTCCCTCCCTGCAGGCGCTGCAGCAGCAGCTGAGCCGCTTGCTGGACTTGATGTGTGACCACAGCTCAGGGTGGGAAGGAACTGATTCCTTTAATTGTTGCTGCCATTAACCTAAAACGAGTTCTCTGTATCTGTTTGGCCCAAGAGTGTTTCCAAATCCTTAGAAACAAGTCAGCAGTTATAAGCTCGGTGAAACTGGAGGCATCAAGCAAATAAGTGACTCACTGAAGGTCAGAGCATGACCCATTTGCAGAACTAAGAATGAAAAATCCTTTGCCTCTCAGCCTTGTATCCCAGTTGCATTCCTGGTGGTCTCTGATCCTGGGGAAGGCAATGCAAAGGAAGTTCCAACACACACACACACACACAGAGGAATTTATTTGAATTAAATTGCTATTGAAACAGCCCAAAAACATGACCTGTGAATTCTGTTTCCTTCTTTCTTCCCTTTTAATTCTTAATTTCTTTTCTTCTCAAGCCTTTGATTCACAAAACTCTTTTATTCTCCCTTTCTTCTTTTATGTTCTTAAACTTCTCATTTTGCAGTATTTCTCTTTATTTGCAGAGAACAGACTGGACAAAACCAAGAGGTGCATCTCTAGTGGGAAGAGAGCCCTTAAAATCACCTGCCAGTTAATCACTTTGCTGCTGGTGGCTGTCCTTTCCCATCCTGACAGCAGCCGGGAGCACAAGGGTGGATGGCTGTGGAAATGTGCAATGTGAGCTCGGGGTTTTACTCTGTAAAGTGATGACAGAGTGAGGAGGAAATCACAGGATGCGACTGGAGAGTGGAAGATGTTTCCTCTGCGACAGCGCCGTTCTGGGAGCCCAGCGAAGCCCCAGTTCTCACCAGTGGAAGTCTGGTGCAGGTGCAAAAAAGCAATCAAGTAACCAAAAACACAATGAGACAGCCTTTTCCTGCCACTTCTTGACCTCATCCTTTCTCAAACCAAACACTGCTGTTCTTTCAGGGGGAAAAAAAAAATCCCCTGTTGCTTTTGACCAAACAAGAAAAGAAGAAAAACAAATCCCAATGCAGCTCCCGCTATCTGTGGGTGACTGTCTGAGCAGGGCTGAGGAGAGCTGTGCCTCTGCTCCACGCTGTCAAGCCTTGCAGCTGCGGGCAGGGAGCAGCAGTAGCACAATGGCCTCAGAAATGCCTTGCCAGGGTCAGGCAGATCAAGCCAAACACGTGTAGTTCCCCCATTTTTACTTGGAAGGCACCACATGAGATCCTGGAGGCAAATATATAACATCTAATAACACCCAGAATCACAGAGTAGTTTTTGTTGGAAAAGACCTCCAAGGTCAGTGAGTCCCAACTTTGATCCTATAAGATCAGAAGATGAGAGAAAACCCAGGTTGCCTCCAAAGCCCTGCCCACATGCTGGTCCTTCACTAGCTGGTTAACTCCATCCTGATGGAATTCCTCCTGCCATTGCACTCCCCTCCCAGTAAAACATACAGCTCCAGAAGGGCCAAGAAAGGATCCTACAGAAGACCTTGCTTGTGGTATCACGATCTCCGTAGTGTGGGAACAGGCCTGTCCAAAGCAAATACCAGCAAAAAAATAAACCCAACAAAAATAATGAAAAGATCAAACTCAGAGTTAAGAAGGAGGCAGCCAATTGCTGTGTGTTCTTGCACTAAGTGGCATCCCTGCAAGGAGCAAGTCGGAATATTTTAACCAAAATATTCCAGCAAAGAATCCATTTCTGGCGACTAAGCTGTATTGGAAATTTCCTTCCAATCAGCATGGCCAAAAAAATACCCAGCTAGCACTGACAGCAGCAGCCTAATCCATACTGAAATCTTTTTCCTGAATATTGGAGGAAAAAACAAAGACAGAGAAAAAAATAATGCAAACCCACCCTACCCCCAAAAAACTTGTCCCTCATTGGCTTTTTAGCCTAAAACATTAAGAGCTAAATTTTCACTGATGTCTCAATTTCAAAGGTAAACCTTGCAAGCAGGCAGTTTTCTTATTGAAAATAAAGTGAAAAGCACCAATCCCAAACCTGCAGACTTTCCAAAAGCCAGGAACTGTGTCCAAGCACACTGACCTTTCGCTAAGCTCTAAAAAATGTAATAAATGCAAAGTGCAACAGCATCTGGAACCTGCCCTGACATCTTGAATTCACATTCTCACTTGCTGATGAAAGATGCTTTGCTTTTTCTTTTAAACAGGTTTGCTCCCAAAAATCTTGCTGGAGCCTGGAGCCAGAGCTGTGCTGAGGGTCCCAACCTGATCCAATTTTGACACATGAAGGGCCCCCACCACAGAGCAGCTTCATTCTGCTGCTCTGTCTCTACCTGGTGCTGTGTGGTGGAAGAGAAACACAGTTTGTCATGGTCTTACAAAGAGCTTTTGTTTTCAGGCTGTTCCCAGCACCCTCACTTTCCCCAGGAAAATCTGTGTGTATGATGCAAAATCAATCCAAGAATTGCTTCTGTCTGGGAGTACCTATGGAATAACACTACGGATTTTACTGCCCACCATAGGCTGTAAACTCTTCTTGCAGCTGCAGGGCTTCGAAGGAAACCTGATGCTATTTTGAGAATCCAACAAATCCAGGAAGCTCAGACTTGAGGTATCTAAAGGAGGGAAAGCCAGCATGATCCCAATTCCATCATTTTGGGATTGACTGCCAGCCCCTAACCTGGGCTGGATGATGGCAGTGGAAAGCAGAGGGTGCAGCCGTGCCTGTGTTCACTCTCTGGCTGTCAGGGCAGCTGGAGCAGGGACAAAGCAAACAGGTCAGGGATGGACAGCCAGAGGGACACAGCAGAGCTGTCCCACACCCACAGCACCCTGGGGGCTGCACAGCACAAACCACCCCAGCACACAACAGGGGTTTGCTGAGGAGGACTAACAAACAGACTGGGATGATGCAGAGAAATGTCCCAGAATGATCTCAGAATCCAAAATGCATTGCAAGGTAGTAATTGTAACCACAAAAATGACCCTCTGCTGATAGAAAACAGAAGGCCATCACTTGATATATTTCACTCCATCAAAAATGTGATTGCTTAAACCTTTCACATGTGTTCACCTGCCCAGAACTGTGGATTGATTCTGACACCTGGCTTCACAGACACTACAGTCACACTCACAATACATAAAATACAAGGGAAGATAATCAAGGAACACAAATCTAGGTCGTCATGACCTGAAGCAAGAACCTTTATTTGGAAGACCTGCATGCCCAGACTGCTACTGGGTAGCTGTGTCATGCCAAGGTGGGTCCCCCACTGTGCACAGCAACACCCAGCATTTGGGAAATGCTTAGATACACTCAGTTCACTGATTTATCATTAGCTAAAGGTCACCAAAGGCTTTGTAAAAAGCTTTATCCTCTCAGCATGATCATTCTAGGTGACAAATACTTCTGATTTACCCAAGAAACAAAATATACGGAGTCAGAAATCAATAAAGCACACAAAGAAAGAAAGAAAGAAAGAAAGAAAAACTGGAGACAGACAGAAGTGCCCAATAACATGTGAAATGTCACTGGCACCATCTCTCCTGCACTTCCACCCCCCATGGACATTGCCCTGCTTGCAAGACCAACAGCTGGTAGTGCTGCAAGCCTTTCCCCCCAGCACAGGCAAGCAGAACCTTAGACCACCACTCTTTTTAGTTTGTTCTAAATAACTGTTTGGTGCAAATCCACAATGCCCAGCACCACTCATGAAGAGACAGGAATTTCAGATCATCTGTCCCCACATCATGTATCAGACAGAACCCCCTGGATTTGCCTGCTGCATTATGATAAACTTTCACCACCTGATTTTTCAATTATTTCTTTTCTCCTCTACTTTGGCCCCAGGTTCCCCCCCGGAAAAGAAGACAGGACAGGTCTCCATGCTGCAGGAGATGGTTTCTCAGCAGCCCCTCTCACTCACCTCAGCATTTACCCACTCTGCAGAATCCCCATTTTGATTAGAGATGCCCTCCACTCCCCCCACCCTTTTTATCCTTCAGAAACACATCCCCAGCCCTGCTCCACTCCCTGCTGACCACTCTTTTGGCCAGCACTGCCTTTTTAACACATCTTCTTGGCTCTTCTTTGTCCCCTGCACTCCTCCCATGTTTTCCACAGAGACCTGTGTAGTGTCCAAACAAAACAAGAGTCAGTCCCAATGGCATTTTGTTCCATCCATTTTGAATTCCTACAATGACAGAGAAATAAACACTGAAACTGCAGCTTCTCTGCCACAAAATGTGGCTTTGCCAAAGCTGCGTGTGATCTGTCTGCCTGGGGGATAAAACATGGAATTCATGAAGGCACTGTTTGGTGGGTCAGGAAAAGTCTCCCTCATTTGTTGAACACATGGTTTGGGCAAGACTGGGAGTGTTTTGATACTGGCACAGTCTGAGGATGAGAATCTGAGGTAAAATTACAAACCCCTTCATTAGGTGAAAAGTGCCAGCCCCACTAATGGCATCTCAGCTGGCTGAGAACACTCTGCTCAAGAATGCCCAGCATTTCCCCAGATGAAGAAAGACATTTTGTTCAGATTGATGGTACTCTCTGTACCTCCTCTTCCTCTGGAAGTCAGCCAGGGGCAGAGGAGGATGGTGAGCTGGGACCTCTGCAATTCTGTGGCAGAGTTTTGCTCACAGACCCATATAAGCCCTTGAGCTGTCCAAAGCATATGTGCTTCTTGAATCAATACAGCTCTCATGCCAACAGCTTCCAGACCAAACCCATGGCACAACATGCCTGGGTTGAGGCATTTTTGCATGGCTTTCACTGCCAGCACTCTATCCCAGCACTCCCAGCCAGGTCACTGCTCATCCTGGAGAGCTCCAGATCTCCTGTGGACACAGCTCATACACAGCAGCTCTCCAGAAAACAGGTGTCTACCACTCCCCCTTTATGGAGGACAAACAGGAGGCAGCTCGAGGAACTCACCAAAGGGCTCACAGCTACAATTAGCACCACTGATAATTAAATACATGCTCCTTAGCTCTGTCTCGTGGTTTGAGGAGGAAAACATGACCCATTGCATGAGTCTCTGGGTTCACATCAGTGCCTGTAAGTGAAATTCCTGCTGCCCTGCATCCCACCACCCCCTGGGGGTCACTGTCCCTCTCCAAACGCAGGGGACCAGGTCCAGAACTCACAGCCCAGATGGCAAGGACACCAATACCTGAAAAGCCTGAAAAGATATAAAAAATATAAAAGGCAATAGTCCTAAAGTATAAACAGTGAGAAAAGACTGATGGACAGCCACCTTCACTTTCCTTGCTTCCCCTCTGGGGCAGTCTGCTAAAATTACTGCAGTCTTCTCCATTATCACCCCTGGTGTGACCCTTGGGGACATTCTGGGCAGGTCTAAGAGCTGATCTCAATGATCCTTGCAGGTCTCTTCCACCTCAGGATAGCCTATGATTCTATAATTCTATATCTCTTTTAAAATCACCTCCTCCCGTGAGGTTTTCCAGAGCCTTTAGTATTCAGTGGCAGCAATTCATTTTCCAGTCTCAGAGACAGGCTCACCTGCAGGAGAGGTTGTATAAAAAAAAGCTCCTGCTGAGTGCAGGAACCACGCTGTGGGCTTGGGTTGTGCTTTGCTCATGGGCTCGCAGGGCATCAGTGATGGGAGCTGCTGCTGACAGCGGCTGGAGGAGACAGATTCCTGCTGCTGCAGGAGCCAGGCCGGGGGGAGAGACAGCAGTGTCTGTCAGAGCCCAGGACACGACACGGGATTCAGAATGGGTCACTGTGGAGCGGCTGCACGCCCTGCTTCCCACAGAGCCTCACACAGACAGCGGCCAGAGAGGCTCAGCCAGCCCTGCCGGCTGCCGAGCATCGCTCCCGTCCCGGCACGGGGCTCCTGCATCCCTTCTGTCCCATCCCGGGGCTCCTGCATCCCTTCTGTCCCA